>NW_024055744.1:0-209213 GCF_902713615.1 Scyliorhinus canicula
GAAACTCTCCCCACAACTAACCGGAATGGCAGCTCCCTCAGCCGGTCCCCTTGGCCCCTATCCTGAAGTACAAACATTTCACTTTTTGTCACATTCAATTTGTACCCCGAAAACCGGCTGAATTCCGTCCATTCCCGCCATCGGGTCTGAAAGCCCCCCCCCCCCCCCCCCCCCCCCCCCCCCCCCTCCCCGAACCAGCCCCTTCCAACTCTCTTAAGCCCTCAGAGCAATTGCCAGCAGCTCTATAGCACAAACAGCAGTGGGGAGAGGCGGCACCCCTGACCCGTCCCACGGTGCAGTCTAAAATAGTCGGAAGTCGTCCTGTTGGCCTCACACCCGCCTCCGGGGCCTGATATAGCAGCCTGACCCAGTCGATGAAACCCACCCCAAATCCAAACCGTCCCAGCAGCTCCCATAAATAGTCCCACTCTACCCGGTCAAACGCCTTCTCCGCGTCCATTGCCACCACTACTTCCACCTCCTTTCCCTCTGGGGACATCATGGTCACATTGAGAAATCTTCTTATATTCACCACCAGTTGCCAACCTTTAACGAACCCTGTTTGATCCTCCCTAATAACACTTGGCACACAATCCTCAATCCTAGTGGCCAAAAGCTTTGCCAGCAATTTAGTGTCCACGTTAAGGAGGGAGATCGGCCTATAAGACCCATACGACTCCGGGTTCTTGTCCCGTTATCAAATCAAGGAGATGGTGGCCTGCGACATTGTCTGGGGCAGCACCCCTCTGTCCCTTGCCTCAATAAGAATCTTGACCAGCAGCGGCTCCAATATCCCAGAGAACTTACTATAAAATTCTACCGGGTACCCATCCGGCCCCAGGTTTTACCTGACTGCATGGCCTTTATGCCCTCAAATATCTCCTCAGCTCTGATCGGGGCGCCCAGCCCTTCTACTAGCTCCTTACCCACTTTTGGGAATGTCAGGCCATCTAAGAAGCGTCTCATCCCCTCCGGCCCCGCGGGGGGCTCCGAGCTATAGAGTTTGCTATAAAAGTCCTTGAAAGCCCTGTTCACACCCGCCACATCCCCCACCAAGTTACCGCCTCCATCCACCACTTTACCTATTGCCCTAGCCGCCTCCCTCTTTCTGAGCTGCTGGGCCAGCATCCTGCTGGCTTTCTCTCCATGTTCATATACCGCACCCCTCGCCTTTCTGAGCTGCTCCCCTGCCTTACCCGTGGACACCACCCCAAACTCCGCCTGCAGCCTCCCCCGTTCCCTCCAGAGCTCCGCACTCGGGGTCCCCGCATATCTCCTGTCAATCTGCAGGATCTCCGCTAACAGTCGGTCCGTCTCTGCCCTGTCCGTCTTGACTCTGAGCCCAGATAGAAATCATCTCCCCTCTCACCACTGTCTTGAGCGCCTCCCACACCACCGCTGCTGAGACTTCCCCTGTATCGTTGACCTGCAGGTAGTTCTGTATGCACTTCCTCACCCTCTCGCACACCCCTTCGTCCGCCAGCATTCCCACATCCAGCCTTCACTGCGACGCTGGAACCTCTCTACACTCACCTGTAGCTCGACCCAATGTGGGGCATGGTCGGAAATGGTGATTGCCGAATACTGAACATCCACCACCCCTGTCAATAGATCCCTACTCAGTATTAAAAGATTGATCCGGGAGAAGACCCGATGGACGTGCGAGAAAAGGAAAACTCCTTCCCTGTTGGCCTTCCAAACTCCCATGGGTCGACCCCCCTCCATCTGCTCCATGAACTCCCTCAGCTCTTTTCCCATTGCTGACACTCTGCCTGTTTTTGAGCACGGCCGGCCCAGGCCTGGGTCCATAACTGTATTGAAGTTCCCTCCCATAACCAGCTTGTGGGAATCCAGGTCAGGGATCTTCCCCAGCACCCTCTTTATGAAATCCGCATCATTCCAGTTTGGGGCATATATGTTGACCAGGACCACCTTCCTCCCTTCCAGCTGACCGCTAACCATAACATAGCGACCTCCCCCGTCCGAAACAATACTCCCCACCTCAAACTGCACCCGCTTGTTCACCAGAATCGCGACCCCCCCCTGGCCTTAGTATCTAGCCCTGAGTGGAATACCTGACTAACCCAGCTCTTCCTCAACCTGAGGTGGTCCGCTACCTTCAGGGCCGTCTCCTGCAACATTATCACGTCCGTCTTTAGAGCCCTAAAATGCGCGAACACCTTTGCCCTCCACATCGGCCCATTTAGCCCCCTAACGTCCCACGTGACCAGCCTATTTGGGGGCACTGCCCCCCCCCCCCCCCCCGCCGGTCAGCCATCCCCTTTCCTGGGCCTGCCCCCTGCCCCCAGCCCCTGCCCCCAGGCCCTGCCCCCAGTCCCTGTCCCGTGCCTCTGTAGCCGCGCCTCCTGGCAGCGCCCAGCCCCGACCTCTTCTCCGCTTTTCAAAAAATGTCCCTCCCTTGTCAGCCGAACCCCCCCCCCCCCCCGAGGGGTCGGACCTGGCGGCCTACGTGGTTGTTGTGCTGAACTCGCTGATGGGAGCTGGATCCTTCCAGGGGCCCCTGGAGTTAGAGGGGGCCCACAGAATACTGGCCAGGAGGCCCAAGCAGAACGAGCCGCCACGGGCGGTGTTGGTGGGTTTCACCGGTTCGTGGATCGTGAGTGTGTGCTCCGGTGGGCCAAGATGGAGCGGAGCAGCAAGTGGGAGAACACGGAGGTGTGGATCTTCCAGGACTGGAGTGCGGAGGTGGCTACACGGAGGGCCGGGTTTAACTGGACGAAGGCGGTGCTCCACAGACGGAGCGTGAGCTTTGGCATGTTGCAGCCGCCGCATCTGTGGGTCACCTACACGGACCGGCACCATTATTTTGAGTCCCCGGAGGAGGCATGGGCCTTTGCGCAGGCCGAGAAACTGGACTCAAACTGAGGGTCTAAGATGGGGAATTTTGTATGATAATGTACTTCTGTTTGCTCTGTTTAATGCAAGATGTGGGTTGGCTTTAGGGTGGGTGGGGTGATGTTGTTATGTCTTTTTGTATGGGTCTGGTGGATGGGTTCGGGCAGGGAGGTAAACGGGGAGTGCGGGGAGCTGGTGGGGGGGACAGGCAATGGGAGTGGCCCTAGTGGAGGCGGGGTTGGGCAGGGCGAAAGCGCGGGCTTTTCTCGGGTTTTTCCGCGCTGTGGGATGGTGGGGGCGAGTCGGGGCTGAGAAGCGCGGGCCGTTGCTGGTTGTTATTTTCCCACACTAGAGTGGGGGGGGGGGGGAGGGCCTGCTGATGGGCACGAAGGAGGAGGGGTAGCCCCACGTGGGGAGGAGTCGGAGGTAGGGCGGAAGTCGCCGGGGTCAGCAGAAGTTAGCTGGCTCATGAGAGTGCTCTGAAGGGAGGGGCGCGGCTACGAGGGGTCCTTGCCTGGGGGGTACTGAGTTGCTGCTGAAATGGTCAGGAAGGAGCTGGAGGATGCAGGGGTTGCTGGAGGGGGGGGGGGGGGAGTTGCCGCCATGGGAAACTGGCAGAGCGGGGGACGCTGGCCAGTGGTGGCCAAGGGATGGGGTATGGCTAATCGGCAGGGGAGGGGGGCAGGGAGCCCTCTGATCCGGCTGATAACCTGGAATGTGAGGGGGCTGAATGGGCCGGTCAAATGGGCCCGGGTGTTTGCGAACTTGAAGGGGCTGAAGGCGGATGTGGCCATGCTCCAAGAGACACACCTGAAAGTGGCGGACCAGGTTCGGCTGAGGAAGGAATGGGTGGGCCAAGTATTTCACTCAGGGCTGGATGAGAAGAATCCTGGTGGGAAAGAGGGTGTCGTTCAAGGCGTTAAATGTGGTGGCTGACAGTGGCGGGAGGTATGTGATGGTGAGTGGCAAGCTGCAGGGGAAGCGGGTGGTGTTGGGGAATGTTTACGCCCCAAATTGGGACGATGCGGGGTTTATGCGGCGTATGTTGGGCTGCATTCCGGACCTGGAGATGGGGGGCCTGATCATGGGGGGGGACTTCAACATGGTGCTGGATTCCCCCATTGGATCGATCCAAGTCCCAGATGGGTAGGAGGCCAGCGGCGGCTAAGGTGTTGAGGGGATTTATGGATCAGATGGGCGGGGGGGTGGGGGTGGATCCCTGGAGGTTTGCGAGACAAGGGCCAGGGAATACTCATTTTTCTCCCACGTGCATAAGGCCTATTCGAGGATTGTTTTTTTTCGTCCTGAGCAGGGGGCTAGTTTCGAGGGTGGAGGATGTTGAATACTCTGCCATTGCCATTTCGGATCATGCCCCGCACTGGATGGACCTCGGGCTGGGGGAGGAGAGGGACCAACGTCCGCTCTGGTGCTTGGAGGTGGGGCTGCTGGCAAATGAGGAGGTGGCCGAGAGGGTTTGGGGATGTATTGAGAGGTACCTTGAGGCCAACGATAATGGGGAGGTCCGAGTGGGGACAGTCTGGGAGGCATTGAAGGTGGTGACTAGAGGGGAGTTGATTTCCATCCGAACCCATAGGGAGAGGGGGGAGTAGAGGGAGAGGGAGAGACTGATAGGGGAGATGGTGAGGGTGGATAGGAGATATACGGAGGCTCCGGAGGAGGGATTGCTGGGGGAGAGGTGTAGCCTTCAGGCCAGGTTCGACCCATTAACTACCAGAAAGGCGGAAGCTCAGTGGAGGAAAGCACAGGGGGCGGTGTATGAACATGGGGAGAAGGCGAGCAGGATGCTGGCACACCAGCTCCGAAAGCCAGGGAGATTGGGGGAGTGACGGATAGAGGTGGGAAGATGGTGCGGAGGGGGGTAGATGTTAATGGGGTCTTCAGGGACTTCTATGGGGAACTGTACCGGTCTGAACCCCCGGTGGAGGGGGGTGGAATGGGGCGCTTCTTGGACAAGCTGTGATTTCCGAGGGTGGAGGAGGGGCAGGTGGAGGGACTGGGGGCGGCGATTGAGCTGGAGGAGTTGGTTAAAGGGATAGGGAGCATGCAGTCGGGGAAGGCGCCGGGGCTGGATGGGTTTCCAGCCGAATTTTATAAAAGGTATGCAGACCTGTTGGGCCCCCTGTTGGTCCGGACCTTTGACGAGGCAAGGGGTGGGCGGGAGGGGGGGGGGGGGGGGGGGGCTTTGCCCCCAAATATGTCACGGGCACTGATTTCCTTGATCCTGAAGCGGGACAAGGACCCTCTGCAGTGTGGGTCATATAGGCCGATCTCGCTGCTAAATGTAGATGCCAAGGTGTTGGCAAAGATCTTGGCTACAAGGATAGAGGATTGTGTGCCGGGGTCATTCACAAGGACCAGACGGGGTTTGTGAAGGGAAGACAGTTGAATACCAACTAACGAAGGCTCCTCAACGTTATTACGATGCCGGCTCTGGAAGGGGAGGCGGAGATAGTGGTGGCATTAGATGCGGAGAAGGCCTTTGATAGGGTTGAGTGGGGGTATCTGTGGGAGGTGTTGGAGAGGTTCGGGTTTGAGGAGGGGTTTGTCCATTGGGTGAGGTTGCTCTATGAGGCCCCGATGGCGAGTGTAGCCACGAATAGGAGGAGGTCGGAGTACTTTCGGCTGTACCGGGGGACGAGACAGGGGTGTGCCCTGTTCCGCTTGCTGTGTGCATTGGCAATTGAGTCCCTGGCCATGGCGTTGAGAGAGTCAGGGAACTGGAGGGGCCTGGTGTGGGGTGGGGAGGAGCATCGAGTGTTGCTTTATGCGGATGACCTGTTGCTGTATGTGGCGGACGCGATGGGGGGGGGGGGGGGGGGGAATGCCTGAGGTGATGCGGATTCTTAGTGAATTCAGGGGCTTCTCTGGGTATAAGCTGAACCTGGGCAAGAGCGAGTTGTTCGTGGTGCACCCGGGGGATCAGGAGGAGGGGATTGGTAGGCTCCCACTGAAGCAGGCAGGGAAGGGCTTCAGGTACCTAGGAGACCAGGTGGCTAGGAGCTGGGGGGGCCCTGCACAAGCTCAACCTCACAAGGTTGGTGGAGCAGATGGAGGAGGAGTTCAAAAGGTGGGATATGTTACTGCTGTCACTGGCGGGGAGGGTGCAGTCCTTTAAGATGACGGTACTCCTGAGGTTTTTGTTCCTGTTCCAGTGCCTCCCCATCCTTATCCCGAAGGCCTTTTTTTAGGAGGGTCAACAGGAGTATTATGGGATTTGTGTGGGCGCATGGGACTCCGAGGGTGAGAAGAGTGTTCTTGGAATAGGGCAGGGATGGGGGGGGGGGGGGGGGGGGGGATGGCGCTGCCCAACCTCTGTGGGTACTACTGGGCTGCCAACGCAGTGATGATGCGTAAGTGGGTAATCGACGGGGAGGGGGCAGCGTGTAAGAGGATGGAGGTGGCGTCCTGTGTGGGCACGAGCCTGGAAGCGCTGGTAACGGCGCCATTGCTGCTCCCTCCAACGAGGTATACCACGAGCCCGGTGGTGGCGGCTACCCTCAAAATTTGGAGGCAATGGAGACGGCATAGGGGAGAAGTGGGGGGTTCGATGGAGGCCCCGATACGGGGGGAAACACCAGTTTGTCCAAGGGAGCATCGAAGGTGGATTTCGGGGGGGGGGGGGGGGGGGGGGGGGGGGGTGGAGAAGTGTGTACATGGGTTTGTGGGATGTGGCGGGTGTTATCTCTTTCCTTTCTGTTGTTTGCTTTTTTTTGTTTTTGATTTAGTGGTTGCTTTTGTAGGGGGGTGGGTGTTGTTCTTTGGTTTATACAATGGTTATTCTGTTGATATTGTTTTGTTTATATTTTGTGAAAATCTTAATAAAAATTATTTTTTTAAAAACATAGTTACTCTGTATCAAAAATGTCTAATACTAATAAAAGCAAAATACTGCGGCTGCTGAAATCTGAAATAAACACACAGGTCCATCCGAGGCCAGTTCCAATGCTCCAGTGATGCCCAATGTAAACTGGAAGAACAACACCTCATCTTCCTATTAGACACTTTACAGCCTCCTCCATCTGCCTTTACAGCCTCCCCCATCTGCCTTTACAGCCTCCCCCATCTGCCTTTACATCCTCTCCCATCTGCCTTTACTGCCTCCCCCATCTGCCTTTACAGCCTCCCCCATCTGCCTTTACAGCCTCCCCCATCTGCCTTTACAGCCTCCCCCATCTACTCTTCACTGTTCAGTTGCTTCCATTCCACATTTCCACCGTTAATACTCTACATTCCTTAAAGACCCCTCTATTATTTCCTTGACAAATTTGTCCATGCGGCACCGCGGCAGAGTGGTTAGCACTGTTGCCTCACAGCACCTGGGTCCCGGATTCAATTCGACCTTGGGAGTTTGCACATTCTCCCCTTGTCTGCATGGTTTTCCTCGTGGTGCTCCGGTTTCCTCCCACAGTCCAAAGATGTCCAGCTTTGGTGGATTGGCTGTGCTAAATTGCCTCTTAGTGTCCAAAGGTGTGCAGGTTCGGTGGCGTTCCGGGGATTGGGTGTGGTAGTGAGCCTAGGTAGGGAGTTCAGTGGTAGCCTAGGTAGAGGATCAATGCAGACGTGATGAGCCGAATGGCTCCATCTGCACTGTCGGGATTCCATATCTGTAGGTGGATTGGCCGTGCTAAATTGCCCCTTAGTGTCCAAAGATGTGCAGGTTAGATGTGCGGGGTTTCAGGGATAGGGCGGGAGCCTGGTTAGGGTGCTCTTTCAGAAGATCGGTGCAGACTCGATGGGCTGAAGGGCCTCATTATGCATGTATTCTATTCTGTTCTTTTCTATTCTAACTGGTCTTCTATTCTGCCCCACCTCCTGTGTCCCTTTTCAACTATATAATTCTATCCATTCCTACCCTACCCTCCCATACTGCTGTGAAGGATCATTTAAATGATGTACTGGTAAACTCGGTTTCTCTCCACAGATTTCGGCAGACCAGCTAAATCTATCCAGCAATGTCTGATTTCATGCTGACAGTAATGTTGCCCATAAAGACAGGCGCCAGCAACATGGTAATTGAAGCAGAGGAAACGGCAGAGATGGTTACAAATCACTTGTTCTCAGCCTTCCTGTGGAGGTAAAGCAGAAAGAGAGACGCGGATCTGCTGACAGCCGCCTTTCATATTCACTAACGGGATTTGACCAACGGAATTGTTCACATCTTGTACAAGGAAAGATCAAATCCAATTGGCATCTCCATTTCAAATCTGTTGTGGAGTAACATTCTCTCATTTGATTTGAAAGCTGTTGTGAAGCTGCAGCCGAGCACGATGGGCTTTGTGTTGCTCTTTCTGTGGTGTCCTGGTCATCACATTCGCCGATTGAAAACCGGACAGAAACATTATCAAATCTTTCACATTAACCGTGAGACAAGTTGGAATGATTTAAGTTTGTTGCTGGAAGTTATCGGAATCTCGGGTGCTGCAGCCAATTCTATTTACTTTTACCCCGGCCTCAAAATGCATTCAGCAAAATCAGAAATGCTGAATTGTCCGGATGCAATGAGATGGAAAATATGTTCGCATTTTGACAAAGTTCACATATTAGCGGTTCGTTCAGTCCACAACAGAATTGAATGGGTTTACAGATGCCGGTTTAATCACCGTCTGAAACATGAGCATAAAGACAGGCGCAAGCGATTCTGTGACTGAACGGGATGAAGGCGTCAGAATGTCTCAGACACAGAACAAAAAGGAATCAAATATAATGAAAATATCATTCTCAAATCTCTACCTGAAAAACTATCCCATTTCATTTCAGTGCTGGCTGTGCTCAATCTCAT
This sequence comes from Scyliorhinus canicula, assembly GCF_902713615.1. Taxonomy (NCBI): domain Eukaryota; kingdom Metazoa; phylum Chordata; class Chondrichthyes; order Carcharhiniformes; family Scyliorhinidae; genus Scyliorhinus; species Scyliorhinus canicula. Next base: position 8,657 of record NW_024055744.1, read on the forward strand.
ATGAGCACAATGGGGTTTGAAATTTCCCAGTGACTCGAATTATTTTCTTTTGTCAGTCATGTTTGCAAATCAATGTTGTATATTTCAGAGTCTCACTTTCAAATGAGGATATAAATGTCGGATAAGATGACGTTTTGAGTAACTGAACAGATACTGAGTAAATTGATTGATATTTTTGAAGCAACATGAGAATGATGTTATTACTGAGTGAGCAGAAATCATTCCACCCTGAGAATGATTCTCCATTTGAAAATTCATTTGAAACCAAATAAAGTGGAGGACTGCAGCAAAGTGATCTCAACAGGGCTTTGTGAAGTTCTAAAAATCATTCCCTCTCTAATAGACAGACTCTGTGAACAGGCTGTAGATCAAATATAATTAAATTCTGTATATCAACTCAGAAATAATGAAACGATGCTTAATCAGGAATAAACACCTTCATAAATTCGGTATGAAATCAATTGCATGATTACATATTGTTTATATCGTAAACTACATAATTTCCGTGTTCACATCTTCTGGCCCAGTGAAACATTGATCATTGATCGAATGATCAAACGTTGATCAAACTGGGCGTGGATTCGACAGAAATTCCTTTGTCAAAAGCGAATTGGACGATCAGCTGAAATGGAGAAAACTCAAGGCCGTTGAAACAGAGAAAAACATTGAGACTAATCAAAGGATTGTTCTTTTGAAAAGCTGGTCGAGGTGATCGAAGTGCCGCTTATTGCGGCTTGCCAATTTATGGTTACATGAATTTATTAGTATCTCTGCAGCATTCCTAATGAGAACAGCCGAATTCTAAAAAACAAAGGTGTGACTGAGTGACAGAACAGTGTCCGCTTTCTACACAGGCTCATTAGAGTGAACATCAGCCAGCGGTTTCTGTAGTGTAGTGGTTATCACGTTCGCCTCACACGCGAAAGGTCCCCGGTTCGAAACCGGGCAGAAACATTATGGCGATAAATTTTATTCTTGCTGTTTTCTGTTTACTCATTAAGAGAATCCATGACCTTACACCCGTTTCAAATGATATCCTACAAAATCCACCATTATGGGGACTGGGAGGAATCGGTCAGAGAGTTCACACGTGTTAAGTGTGAATGGTTTTCCAATGAGCTGCGACATTTTCTGATTCGAATAATAATGTTAAATCAATTTCTCTGCCGCTTGTCTAAGTTTTCAGCCGAATTGAACTCTCTCAAAAGGAGTTTCTTCAGTGCAACAAGAATGCAGGTTTCGTGATCTCGGTCAGAGGGTCAAACTCGGTGCCTCTTTATGTGGTGTGGTGGTTGTCATGTTTACTTTACACTTAAAAAAAACCCTGGATTGGTAACGGCGTAAATACATTATCGAATCCCATTCGATTAAGTGTTTGGGAAAAGTTGCATAATTGACATTTTCATTGTCACACATCCCGAATAACCCTTAAACTGAGTGAATCTGCCGTGTGGAACCCCGGTTCCCAGAGCTTCAGCCTGATTCTCTGCATTGCCAGTTTAGTGACAATAACACAACTCAACACCAACTATCGCCCCCAGTGAATCCGTTCTCGATTATTACCTGAATATAATATCTGACAAAGCAAATGTCATTTGCTCTCATATATGCTGGAAAATGCATTCAGGGGAAGCAGAAATGCTGAAAATTGCCGGCACACTGAGCAGGAACACAGATGCTCCTATATTGACTCGGCACAAATATTAACAGTTCGTTCAATGGCGATTAATGCAGTTTAGAGGCTGGGATTGTCTCTGTTAATATATTAAATTGATTAACACTAAAAGACCGGCTGGGAATCCTGCAGGAAGTAACTCACCTCCTCCCCCCCCCCCCCCCCCCCCCCCCCCCCCTCAGCAGTCACAAGTCAGGAATTAAATGGCTCAAAGGGCAAAGCTGGCTGGGTGGATTGGCCATGCGAAATGACTGGGTTACGAGGGGTGTGGGCCGAGTTAGGGTGCCCTTTCCAAGGGTCGGTGATGACTCGATGGGCCGAATGGTCTCCTCCTGCACTGTTGGGATTGTATGATTCTACCAATATTGATCTCCTTCAGTTCCTCCCTCTCACTAAACCCTCCATTCCCAACGTTTCTGCCATCTGATTTGTGTCAGTTTCTGTCTCTTTAGAATACACTGGAATTTGTCAAAAAGGCTACTAAAAGTAAATCTAATAATCTAAACGATCAACTGAATTGGGTTAAAGTTATTCAATATGCATTTTTCATGGACTTTGCAAACTGATGTTGAAAAGTTTACCACGAGCCAGCCAGGAATCTCCTGATCCGTAGTCAGGCGCGTTATCCATTGCGCCACTGGCCCACAGGGAAATGCAACTGTTACAAATTGTTTCAATACGTCACCCAGACTATTTATCCCAAAGTGCTTCACAACTCTGGGGGAAATTCTCTCAGGATCCCCCCCCCCCCCCCCCGGCGGATTGGATTGGAGTCGGGGTTGAATTTGGTGACAATGTAAATACACCAATGCTGTTCCCAGCCTGGGAGGTCATTCCTGAAAAACAGAAAGAATGAGCTGCCAGTTGTGGGATCGTGTCCAGTGTCTGTTTGTGGGGAAATGCAGTTGGTGAATGGCCAGGCTGGAGTAACACTGACCAGGACATAAAACAACAAGTGAATGAATGTAAGTTTGGAAATTCCCAGCTCCTTCCTGTCTGCAGGTATTTCCCGCTCTGAGCTGCACAATGAACAACGAACCACACCGATAAAACTAACTTTTATTTCCTGCCCGTTCAACTGGTGTCGGTGCCGGTGATGTTTATGGACAAACTGCAGGCTCTGTTTCCCCTGCTGCATTTATTCCCCTGGAACTGATACTCTCATTTTCTGTTTCCATCAAATGTCCGAACGCTGTAAAGTTCCGATCATGTCCACCAGAGGGCGACATGGTCACATGTTTCCTCATCAAATACCCGCCATAATATTCACCTTAAGGTGCTGTCTCAGTCAATGGTTCCTCTCTGCTTTCAAACATAGGAGCAGGTGAAATAGAAGCAGAAGTTGGCCATTCGGCCCCTTCAGGCTGTTCTACCATTCAATAAGATGTGGAGATGCCGGCGTTGGACTGGGGTGAGCACAGTAAGAAGTCTTCCAACACCAGTTTAAAGTCCAACAGGTTTGTTTCAAACACGAGCTTTCGGAGCGCAGCTCCTTCATGGGGTGTGTAAAGAGGTGGGTTCCACAACCATATATATAGACAGTCAATGATACAAAGACTCACATTTAATGTATCACCTTGCAGCACTCACTTTGTCGATATATGTGGTTATGGAACCCACCCCTTCATTCACCCGATGGGCCTCACGGTAGCATGGTGGTTAGCACCAATGCTTCACAGCTCCAGGGTCCCAGGTTCGATTCCCGGCTGGGTCACTGTCTGTGTGGAGTCTGCACATCCTCCCTGTGTGTGCGTGGGTTTCCTCCGGGTGCTCCGGTTTCCTCCCACAGTCCAAAGATGTGCGGGTTAGGTGGATTGGCCATGCTAAATTGCCCGTAGTGTAAGGTTAATGGGGGGATTGTTGGGATACGGGTATACGAGTTACGTGGGTTTAAGTAGGGTGATCATTGCTCGGCACAACATCGAGGGCCGAAGGGCCTGTTCTGTACTGTTCTAAAAAAAAAGAAGGAGCAGTGCTCCAAAAGCTAGTGATTTGAAACAAACCTGTTGGACTTTACCCTAGTGTTGAAAGACTTCCTACTGTTCAATAAGCTGGCTGCTTTGTTTGTGTTTCGAATTCCACATTCCCATCATGCAAACAGACGACATTTGATTCTGTGATACTAACTGGTTTGTTTTATAGCATGATACACACACGGTAGCACATACAAACAGATGAGATAGAAGCAGAAGTCGGCCATTCGGTCCCTTCAGCCTGTTCTGCTATTCACTGAGACCATGGCTGGTCTGTTTGTGTTTCGAGTTCCACATTGCCATCATGCAAACATACGAAATAAGCTTCTGTGAAACTGAATATTCTGTTTTCTAGAATGATACAGCACATGTGCAGAGTTCGAAAGAAGCTCAACAGACACTCGAGGAACAGCAGCGCATCTTTCTACTGGGCTCAATACAGCTTTCACACTCAGTGTGTGTTCAGCAGTTTCACACTGTAAATGCTGCACCCGTTTTGTGTGTCCTTCCATCGCAGATTTGGGTTTCAATCTTGTTTCCACTTGTTCTTTGTGTCCGGGCGGTAGTTGATCAATCTGCCATCGATAGCTCCTCCAGACATATCTTTTGTTTCTTTGTTTCTTCCATTGCGCTAACAGAGAGCTGGCACAGACACGGCGGCCGGAATGGCCTCATACTGTGGTGTAATCATTCTCTGATTCGATGCTAACCTCAGCCTGTGGCCAGGGAAGCCAAGGCCATTTAATCTCTCCTGACTTGCCCCCTATCAGGGCCCTTTCCTGTTCTGTTTCCTCCCTCCGGGATTTCACTTGCTTCTAATTTTCTGCATTTCTAACCTTTCCCGGTTTCAATGGAAGGTCAAGGAGGTGAAAGATGAATTTTGTTTCCGTGTCCACAAATGCTGCCTGACTCCCTGAGATTTCCCAGCATTTTCCGTAGGTAGCTGATTGGCTGTGGGTGGCAATGAAAGTATCTGTTGCCTCAATCACCTCATTCTTACCGGCTCGTTGGTCTAGGGGTAGGATTCTCGCTTCGGGGTTTATACTGCATGAAAATGTGAGAGATCCCGGGTTCAAATCCCGGACGAGCCCTTTGAAGTTGTTTTTTATTGGCCAGCAGCACGTTTTGTTCATTTCTTTCCGGTGCAGACAGCGGGATCGGTTCACGTTGGGTTTGCTTTGAGAAGCTGAGCTCACACTGCAGAGAATCAGTACGTCCCCGAGAAAATCGATACATTTTCAAAAAGCTTGACTGTGTGAGTGGACATTCACTTATCTCTATTCACTAATCCAGGTGACCCCATGATGGTGGATTCAGGCAGCGATTTGTCTGATTCATTTTATTAATTCGAGGATGTGAATATCGCTGGCGAGGCCAGGATTTATTGCCCAGAACTCTTTGCCCTTGATAAGGTGGTGGTGAGCTGTCTTCCTGAACCGCTGCAGTCCATTGGTGTAGGTACACCTACAGTGCTGTTAGGGAGGGAGTTAGAACATAGAACATAGAACAGTACAGCACAGAACAGGCCCTTCGGCCCTCGATGTTGTGCCGAGCCATGATCACCTTACTCAAACCCACGGTTCCAGGATTATTTCCCAGTCACAGTGAAGGCACAGCCGATATATTTCCAAGTAATAATAATCTTAATCACTGTCACAAGTAGTCTTACATTAACAATGCAATGAAGTTACTGTGAAAATGGTCAGGATGGGGAGTGGCCGGGAAGGAAACTTTCAGGGTGTCAGGGTCTTGGGTTTGGAAGGTGCTGTCTAAGGTGCCTTTGGTGAGTTCCTGCAGCCATCCAGGCAAGTGGAGAGTATTCCCTCACACTCCTGACTTGTGCCTTGTAGATAGTGGGCAGGCTTTGTGGGGTTAGGAGGTGAGTTACTCGCTGCAGGATTCCCAGCCTCTGACCTGCATTTGGCGCCATTGAACGAACTGTTGATATTTGTGCCGAGTCAAAATAGGAGCATCTGTGTTTCTGCTCAGCGTGCCGGCAATTTTCAGCTAATCCTGAATGCATTTTGAGGTACATGTCAGAGCGAATGACACATGCTTGAAAGTTATTATATTCAGGTGATATTGGACAGTGGATTCACTGGGGGAGTGGCTGGTGGGTGAATAGTGTAACTTGCTCTGGACCAGGTAATATTGGATAGTGGATTCACTGGGGGAGTGGCTGGTGGGGGAATAGTGTAACTGTCTCTGGACCAGGTAATATTGGATAGTGGATTCACTGGGGGAGTGGCTGGTGGGTGAATAGTGTAACTGGCTCTGGACCAGGTAATATTGGACAGTGGATTCACTGGGGGAGGGGCTGGTGGGTGAATAGTGTAACTGGCTCTGGACCAGGTAATATTGGACAGTGGATTCACTGGGGGAGTGGCTGGTGGGTGAATAGTGTAACTGGCTCTGGACCAGGTAATATTGGACAGTGGATTCACTGGGGGAGTGGCTGGTGGGTGAATAGTGTAACTGGCTCTGGACCAGGTAATATTGGATAGTGGATTCACTGGGGGAGTGGCTGGTGGGTGAATAGTGTAACTGGCTCTGGACCAGGTAATATTGGACAGTGGATTCACTGGGGGAGTGGCTGGTGGGTGAATAGTGTAACTGGCTCTGGACCAGGTAATATTGGACAGTGGATTCACTGGGGGAGTGGCTGGTGGGTGAATAGTGTAACTGGCTCTGGATCAGTAAAGCAGAGAACCAGGCTGAAGCTCTGGGGACCGGGGTTCCACACGGCAGATTCACTCAGCGACTCAATTCAAGGGCAATTCAGGATGGGTGTAAATGGATAAAGAAAATGTCAATCATGTAACTTTTCCACACACGGAAACCAATGGGGTTTGGCAATGTTTCTATGCGGGTTTAAACCGAGAGCCTTAATGTGTGTAAAGCAAACATTTTTTTAATAAATGTTTTTTTATTGAGTTTTCATATTTTATATATGACAAATTACAAGTTATTAGAGAGAGAGAAAAAAAAAGGAAAACACAAAAATTTAACATGAATATTTACAGGTAAGCATCTTCATAACAATAATTGTGGCCGCCCCCTTTAGCCAGCATACATATTTTACATTCCCCAATATGGCCGAGGCACATGTTTATAGGCATTTATTTATAGTTTGGCTTTGGGCCTTGGCTTGCCATCAAACCCCCATACCGAGCCCGTAGCCCCCCCCCCCCCCCCTCCCCTCGGCTACCTTCCCCCGATTCCCGTCCATTTTCCCCTGGTTCTTGGCCACCCGACTATTCTTCCTCATGTACGTTGGCCACAAACAGGTCCCGGAACAGTTGCATGAATGGCTCCCACGTTCTGTGGAAGCCGTCGTCCAACCCTCGGATGGCGAATTTGATTTTCTCCATTTGGAGAGATTCCGAGAGGTCGGACAGCCAGTCTGCAGCTCTGGGTGGTGCTGCTGACCGCCAGCCAAACAGGATTCTACGGCGGGCGATCAGGGAGGCAAAGGCAAGGGCGTCCGCCCTCCTCCCCAGGAATAGATCTGGCTGGTCTGAAACCCCGAAGACCGCCACTATCAGGCATGGCTCCACCCTCACCCCCACCACTTTGGACATAGCCTCGAAGAAGGCTGTCCAGTACTCCACAAGTCTGGGGCAAGACCAGAACATGTGGGCGTGGTTGGCCGGGCCTCTCTGGCACCGCTCACATTTGTCCTCCACCTCCGGGAAGAACCTACTCATACGGTTTCTCGTTAAGTGGGCTCTATGTACCACTTTTAGTTGCGTCAGGCTGAGCCTTGTGCACGTGGAGGTGGAGTTGACCCTATGCAGTGCTTCGCTCCAGAGTCCCCACCCTATCTCCATCCCCAGGTCATCCTCCCATTTCCTTCTTGTTGCGTCCAGTACGGTGTCGTCCCTATCTACCAGTCGGTCATACATGTCACTACAGTTCCCTTTCTCTAGGATACTTGCGTCCAGTAGGTCTTCCAGTAGTGTCTGTCGTGGCGGTTGTGGGTACGTCCTTGTCTCCTTTCGTAGGAAGTTTTTGAGCTGCAGGTACCGTAGCTCGTTCCCCCCAGCTAGCTGAAATTTCTCTGTCAGTTCGTCCAGTGTTGCGATCCTGTCGTCCGTGTATAGGTCCCTGACTGTCAGTGTCCCCCCGTCCTGCCTCCACCTTTTGAAGGTGGCGTCAGTCAGTGCTGGTTTGAACCTATGGTTGTTGCAGATGGGAGCCTTGTCCGACATTTTGTACAGGCCAAATTGCTGCCGCAGTTGGTTCCAGGATTGGAGGGTGGCTGTCACCACTGGGCTGGTGGAGTGTTTTTTGGGTGGGGATGGGAGTGCTGCCGTGGCGAGGGCCCGGAGGGAGGTTCCCATGCAGGAGGCCTCCTCCGCACGCACCCACTTGGCTTCTGGCTCCTGGATCCATCCCCTTACTCGCTCGGCTGTTGCCGCCCAGTGGTAGATTTGTAGATTCGGGAGGGCTAGCCCCCCCCCTTGGATTTTGTTTTTTGTATGACCTTCTTTGGGATCCTAGCATTTTTACCCCCCCCATACGAACGCCATGATATGTTTGTCCAGCGCTTTGAAAAAGGCCTTGGGGATGTAGATCGGAATGGATCTAAACAGGAAAAGGAACCTGGGCAGTACGTTCATTTTGATCGTCTGGACTCTCCCCGCGAGGGAGAGCGGGAGTGTGTTCCATCTTTGCAGGTCCTTTTTAACTTCCTCCGTCAGGCTGGTGAGGTTCCATTTGTGAATCCCTTTCCAGTCATGGGCTATTTGGATCCCCAGGTAGCGGAATTTATTTCGGGCTTGTTTGAACGGCAGCCCCTTTAGTGCTGCCCCCCCCCCCCCCCCCTTGCGGGTGTACTGGGAAGATCTCACTTTTGCTCATGTTGAGTTTTCGCCCGAGAAGGCTCCAAACTCATTCAGGAGCGCTATGATTCCGTCCATGCTGCTTTGTGGGTCCGAGATATAGAGGAGCAGATCATCCGCATAGAGTGAGACTCTGTGCTCTCTACCTCCCCTTCGGATCCCCCTCCAATTTTTTGCTGCCCTGAGCGCGATTGCTTGCGGTTCAATTGCTAGTGCGAACAGCAGCGGGGACAGTGGGCATCCTTGTCTGGTGCCCCTGTGCAGCTGGAAGTATTCGGAGTTGGTATTGTTGGTCCGTACACTCGCCATGGGAGCGTTGTATAGGAGCTTTACCCAAGCGGTGAACCCTGTTCCAAGCCCGAACCGCTCCAGTACCCCTATGAGGTATTTCCATTCGACTCTGTCGAAGGCCTTTTCTGCGTCCAGGGAGACGATCACCTCTTGTGTTCTCTCCCCGGAGGGGGTCATTATCACGTTCAGCAGGCGCCTGATGTTCGCGGTAAGCTGTCTACCTTTGACGAAGCCCGTCTGGTCCTCTGTGACCACCTCAGGTACACAGTCTTCTAGCCTTTTGGCTAGGATTTTGGCCAGTATTTTGGCGTCTGCGTTCAGCAGAGATATGGGTCTGTATGACCCGATTCCGTTGGGGTGTAAAGCAAACATGATAATCCCTACACCACAGAAACAGGGAACAGCGCTTAGCGCACTGACCGAGAATAGTAAACTGTGCATCCTTATTGCACTGAAGGACCTTCTATTGTCAGAGTGCTATTCAGCTGAAAACTTAGACAATTGGCGGAGAAATCGATCTGATATTAGAATCATAAAATGTCAGCACATTAGAAAACCATTCAGAATTAACATGTGTGAACTCTGACTGCGATTCCTGCCATTCTCCATCACAGAGTATTTTGCAGGGTATCATTTGAAACTTTGCAGGTGTAAAGTAATGCATTCGCTTAACTATTGAACAACAAATAGCAAGGATACAACTCATCTGCAAATTAGACGAGTAAGGTCAATAATGTTTCGAATAAGGGACATTCCCCTCACCATTGCCCCCCCCCCCCCCCCCCAGCTGAACAATCTGCTCCCTGTTCCTCCTGACCTTTGGCTCCCTGCTTACCTTTGTTCTGCCATTAACACATTCTCATCTCTTAATGCGCCATCAGCACCTTTCTTAGCCTTGATCACCGCCTTTTGCATTCCCTTTGTCTTTCCTTCCAAGGCATCTTAGTCCTTCTCCCCCTATCGCTGGCCCCCTATCCAGCCCCAATGTTCCCCTCCCCCTCCCCACAGTATAAATCTGACCCTATTTCCAGTTCTCCAGCTTTGACAGAGTTACCCAGACTCGGAACGGCAGCTGCCATCTCTCTCCACAGAGGCTGCCAGACCTGCTGAGAGGGTCCAGTATTTGTGTTTCTGATTCAGATTCCAGCATCCACAGTAAGTTGCTTTTATTGTACATTGAGACATGTTTGAAATGGTGATTAAATTTGTTCATCTGCATCTGTAAACCCATTAAATTCTGTTGTGCATGAACAAACTGCTAATATGTGAACTGTGTCAAAATGGGAACATCTTTTTTCTTCTCATTGCGTCCTGAACATTCCGGTGATATTCAGTTTCAAAATTAGTTTGTGCAAACTTTCCTCACACTAAATGAGACAGATGTCTCAACTTTCAAAAGATAAATTTAGGAATACCGAATTACTCTCTTTTTATCCAATCAAGGGACCAATCTGCACATTTTTTGGGTAGTGGGTGCGAAACCCACGCAAACACGGGGGGGGGGGGGGGGGGGGGATGTGCAAACTCCACACGGACAGTGACCCAGAGCCAGGATTGAACCCCAGCAGATGTCTCAACTGACAAGACTATAAGATTCAGAACTTAGTCTGCACTTCAAATGTGAAAGCATTTATTCAGCAATACTTTCTGTTCAATCATGTAATGTCCCATTAATCAAGGCAGCATGGTGGCGCCGTAATTAGCACTGCTGCCTCATGGCACTGAGGTCCCAGGTTCGATCCCGGCTCAGGGTGGAGTTTGAACATTCTCCCCCTGTTTGCGTGGGTTTCGCCCCCACAACCCAAAGATGTGCAGGGTAGATGGATTGGCCATGCTAAATTACCCTTAATTGGGAAAATGAATTGGGTATTCTAAATTTTTTTTTTAATGTTCCATTACTCCAAATATATTATTATTTGAAAGTAATGTCCTGATTTGAAATCCAGACTCTGAAATATACAACAAAAATATAAAACAGCAAATGTGACTGACAGAAACGAAATCCAGCCACTGGGTAATACATGTTTACAAGTTCATTGTGAGATTGACCACAATCTGGCCTGTTGCATTTGCTGATCCCAATGCCATCTACTCTGCATTGGAGAGACTAAATGCCGACTGGGTGACCGCTTTGCAAAACACCTTCGCTCCATCGACAAGCTGGTGGCAGACTCTCCTGTCGCTTGCCATTTCAACTCACTGTCCTGCTCTCATGTCCACATGTCCGATCTTGGCCTGTTGCAATGTTCCCATGTAGCTCAGCACAACGCCAAGGAACCAATTACAGCCTTGCGGACTTAACCTTCAGTTCAACAACTTCAGACTGTGAAATCTCTCCTCCTCCTTCATCATTTACACCTCTTTAACCTGTGATTATCCCTCTCCCTGGATCTGTAATGATTTGATTACCTGCAAATGCTCGCATTCCAAGCATTGTCCAGCATCTCTGACTTTGTCTATATAAATGTTTCTGGAACATACCTCGCCATTCACCTGAGGAAGGAGCTGCGCTCCGAAAGCTCGTGTTTGAATCGAACCTGTTGGACTTTAACCTGGTGTTGTGAGACTTCTTACTGTGCTCACCCCAGTCCAACGCCGGCATCTCCACTTCATCATTTTCCACTGATCTGTTTTCCCTTTAACATTACCCCCCTCTGCTCCACAGCTCCTGAGCAATCTGCTCCCTGTTCCTACTGTCCTTTGACATGCTGCTTACCTTTGTTCTGTCATTAACACATTGTAATATCTGAATGCGCCACTATTAGCAGCCTTTTTAGCCTTGATCACCATCATTTACATTCCCTTTGTCTTTCCATCTAAGACATCTTTGTCAATCTTTATTGGCCCTCGATCCAGCCCCAATGTTCCACTACCCAGGCACCTCTCCACCCCCAACAGAATAAATCTGAATCAAAGCAAATTACTGCGGGTGCTGGAATCTGAAACGAAAGAGAAAATGCTAGAAAATCTCAGCAGGTCTGGCAGCATCTATAGGCAGGGCTGCATGTTCTCTGTAGGGCAACGTCAAAGAGTGATTGGACCCAAAGCATTAACACAGCAATTATGTTACTGTGAAAATCCCCTAGTCACCACACTCCGGCGCCTTTTTGGGTACACAGAGCGATAATTCAGAATGTCCAATTCACCTAACAGCACAACTTTCAGGACTTGTGGGAGGAAACCCATACAGACACGGGAGAACGGGCAGACTCTGCACAGACAGTGACCCAAGCAGGAATCAGTCCCACCATCCCAGGAATCAGTCCCACCATCCCTTTGCTTCACTTCCTCTTTAGCGAGATCATCGTTCCTCAGATAAGGAGACTAATACGGCACACAATATTCCAGCTGTGGCCTCACCAAGGCCCTGTTAATTGCAGCAAGACAAACTAGGAGCCGACCCCTCGAGCCTGCTCCTTACATACAAACTAGGAGTAGGCCCCTCGAGCCTGCCCCTTACACCCAAACTAAGAGTCGGCCCCTCGAGCCTGCTCCTTACATACAAACTAGGAGTCTGTCCCTCGAGCCTGCTCCTTACACACAAACTAGGAGTCGGCCCCTCGAGCCTGCTCCTTACACACAAACTAGGAGTCGGCCCCTCGAGCCTGCTCCTTACACACAAACTAGGAGTCGGTCCCTCGAGCCTGCTCCTTACATACAAACTAAGAGTCGGCCCCTCGAGTCTGCTCCTTACATACAAACTAGGAGTCGGCCCCTCGAGCCTGCTCCTTACACACAAACTAGGAGTCGGCCCCTCGAGCCTGCTCCTTACATACAAACTGGGAGTCGGCCCCTCGAGCCTGCTCCTTACATACAAACTAGGAGTCGGCCCCTCGAGCCTGCCCCTTACATACAAACTAGGAGTCGGCCCCTCGAGCCTGCTCCATCAATCAAAAATTTTAACCTCAACTCCACATTCCTGCTGGCCCCGATAATCTTTCACCCTCTTGCTTATCAAGAATCTATTCATTTCTGCCTTTAAAATATTCAAAGACGGGGCAGCACGGTGGTGCAGTGGTTAGCACTGCTGCCTCACGGCGTCGAGGTTCAAGGTTTGATCAAGGCTCTGGGTCTCTGTCTGTGTGGAGTTCGCACATTCTCCCTGTGGTTGTGTAGGTTTCGCCCCACACAACCCAAAGATGTACAGAGTAGGCGGGTTGGTGACCTTAAATTGCCCCTTAATTGTTAATAAATGAATTGGGCACTTTAAATTTATTTTTAAAAAAATATTCAAGGACTCAGCTTCCACTGCATTTTAAGGACGGAAGTTCCAAAGTCATAGAATCCCGACAGTGCAGAAGGAGCCCATTCGGCCCATCAGGTCTGCACCAACCCTCTGAAAGAGCACCCCACCCAGGCCCACCCCACCCGTGCCAACTCCATCCTCATAACCCCACCCAACATCCACGTCCTTGGAGATGAAGTGGCAATTTGGCATGGCCAATCCACCTAACCCGGCCAATCCACCTAACCTGGCCAACCTGTGCGTGGGAGGAGCTGAAAGGGAGCGGTAAGATTCCCTACTTAAAAAAAAAACTTAACTTGCAGTTTGCAGTGAGTGGGAGGAGCCGAATTGCGCTCTGGGAAGGTGAGTGTATTGATTTCACCTTGCAGTTTCAGTGCTTGGGAGGAGCTGAAAGGGAGCGGTAAGATTCCCTACTTTTAAAAAAACGTAACTTGCAGTTTGCAGTGAGTGGGAGGAGCCGAATTGCACTCTGGGAAGGTGAGTGAATTGATATATTTGGTCAGCGGCTAAACCCGAGACACTACCCGTGTAGTGTCTCCCACCCGCCCTCCTCTAACCAAAAAAAAAGACTGTTGAAAAGGAGCAGCGGACATCAGATTCTCGGCGGGAGCAGTGGCGAGGGATCTTTGGGAAGGTAAGTTTACCTCTTTAAAACTTTAAAAACTTACCTGGAAGAGGGACATCACAGCAAAGCAGAGATCTGATTGGCTGGTAAGGAAACTGCTCCAATTAGCAGCAGCTGGGAGAAATTTAACTCTTCATGTGTTGGTAAATATTGTGATTGGTAAGTAAAGTCTTTGTTCCTTTCACTTATTAATTATTTGATAGTATAGTTTGTAGTCAGTTAAGGTAAAGGGTAAAAACGGCAGGAGAACCCAGACCCGTGTTATGCTCCTGGTGCTCAATGTGGGAGTTCAGGGATGCGGCCGATGTCCCTGACTCCTTCATGTGCGCGAAGTGTGTCCAGCTGCAGCGCCTGTTAGACCGCATGACGGCTCTGGAGCTGCGGGTGGACTCACTTTGGAGCATCCGCGATGCTGAGGAGGTCGTGGATAGCACGTTCAGTGAGTTGGTCACACCGCAGATTAGGATTGGTGAGGGAGACAGGGAATGGGTGAACAAAAGGCAGAGAAAGAGCAGGAAGGCAGTGCAGGTGTCCCCTGCGGTCATCTCCCTCCAAAACAGGTATACCATTTTGGATACTTTTGTGGGAGATGACTCACCAGAAAGGCAGTAGTAGCCAGGCTCATGGCACCGTGGCTGGCTCTCTGCACAGAAGGGTGGGAAAATGACTGGCAGGGCTATAGTCATAGGGGATTCAATTGTAAGGGGAGTAGACAGGCGATCCTTTGGTCGAAAACGAGACTCCCGAATGGTATGTTGCCTCCCGGGTGCTTGGGTCAGGGATGTCTCCGATCGGCTACAGGACATACTAAAGGGGGAGGGTGAACAGCCAGTTGTCATGGTGCATATAGGCACCAACGATATAGGTTAAAAAAAAGATGAGGTTCTACAATCAGAATTTAGGGAGTTAGGAGACAAGTTAAAAAGTAGGACCTCAAAGGTAGTAATCTCAGGATTGCTACCAGTGCCACGGGACAGTCAGAGTAGAAATTCAAGAATAGTCAGAATGAATATGTGGCTTGAGAGATGGTGCAGGAGGGAGGGGTTCAGATTTTTGAGACATTGGAACCGGTTCTGGGGTGGTGGGACCATTACAAACTGGATGGTCTACAGCTGGGCAGGACTGGAACCAATGTCCTAGGGGGTGCTTTTGCTAACACTGTTGGGGAGGTTTTAAACTAATGTGGCAGGGGGATGGGAACCAGATTAGGAAGTTAGAGGTCAGTAAAGAAGCAGCAACTAAAGCCGGGAAGGTACGAGATAATAAACTCAATGTGACTAAGGGGAAGAGTCGACAGGGAAGAGATGATGAACGCAAAGGGACAGGTGGTCTGTCGTGCATTTGTTTTAATGTGAGAAGTGCAGCAGGTAAGGCAGATGAACTTAGGGCTTGGATCAGTACCTGGGAATATGATGTTATTGGTATTACTGAGACTTGGTTGAGGGAAGGGCAGGACTGGCAACTGAATATCCCAGGGTATAGATGCTTCAGGAGGGATAGAGAGGGAGGTAGAAGGGGTGGAGGAGTTGCATTACTCGTCAGAGATGATTTCACAGCTGTGATTAAGGAGGGCACGATAGAGGATTCGAGCACTGAGGCAATATGGGTGGAGCTAAGAAATAGGAAGGGTGCAGTAACATTGTTGGGACTTTACTACAGGCCTCCCAAAAGTAAGCATGAAGTAGAGGTACAAATATGCAGGCAGATTATAGAAAAATGTAGGAGCAATAGGGTGGTTGTGATGGGAGATTTTAACTTCCCCAACATTGAATGGGATTCGTGTAGTGTTGGAGGCGGAGATGGAGCAGAGTTTGTAAGGAGCATCCAGGAGAGTTTTTTTTAGAGCAGTATGTAAATAGTCCAACTCGGGAATGGGCCATACTGGACCTGGTATTGGGGAATGATCCCGGCCAGGTGGTTGATGTTTCAGTCGGTGATTACTTTGGGAATAGCGATCACACTTCCGTAAGTTTTAGAATACTCATGGACAAGGACAAGAGTGGTCCGAAAGGAAGAGTGCTAAATTGGGGAAAGGCAGAGTATAACAAAATTCGGCAGGAGCTAGGGAATGTGGATTGGGAGCAGCTGTTTAAGGGTAAATCCACATTTGAAATGTGGGAGTCTTTTAAGGAAAGGTTGATAAGAGTGCAGGACAGACATGTTCTTGTGAAAATGAGAGATAGAAATGGCAAGATTAGGGAACCATGGATGACGGGTGAAATTGTGAAAAAGGAAGCATATGTAAGATCGAGGCGACTCAAAACTGATGAAGCTTTGGAGGCATTTCGGGAAAGTAGAACGAATCTCAAACGCGCAATAAAAAGGGCTAAAGGGGGTCATGAAATATCTTTGGCTAACAGGGTTAAGGAAAATCCCAAAGCCTTTTATTCGTATGTAAGGAGCAAGAGGGTAACTAGGGAAAGGATTGGCCCACTCAAAGACAAGAGAGGGAATTTATGCGTGGACTCAAAGGAAATGGGTGAGATTCTTAATGAGTACTTTGCATCGGTATTCACAAAGGAGAGGGACAAGACGGATGTTGAGGCTAGGGATGGATGTTTAAATACTCTAGGTCAAGTTGTCATACGGAAAGGGGAAGTTTTGGGTATTCTAAAAGACATTAAGGTGGACAAGTCCCCAGGACCAGATGGGATCTATCCCAGGTTACTGAGGGAAGCGAAGGTCGAAATAGCTGGAGCCTTAACAGATATTTTTGCAGCATCCTTGAGCACGGGTGAGGACTGGAGAATTGCTAATAGAACATAGAACATAGAACAGTACAGCACAGAACAGGCCCTTCGGCCCTCGATGTTGTGCCGAGCAATGATCACCCTACTCAAACCCACGTGTCCACCCTATACCCGTAACCCAACAACTCCCCCCCTTAACCTTACTATTAGGACACTACGGGCAATTTAGCATGGCCAATCCACCTAACTCGCACATCTTTGGACTGTGGGGGGAAACCGGAGCACCCGGAGGAAACACACGCACACACGGGGAGGACGTGCAGACTCCGCACAGACAGTGACCCAACCTGGGACCCTGGAGCTGTGAAGCATTTATGCTAACCACCATGCTACCGTGCTGCCCATAAATGTTGTCCCTTTGTTTAAGAAGGGCAGCAGGGAAAATCCAGGGAATTACAGACCTGTGAGCTTGACATCAGTGATAGGCAAACTGTTGGAGAAGATACTGAGGGATAGGATCTATTCACATCTGGAAGAAAATAGACTTATCAGTGATAGGCAGCATGGTTTTGTGCAGGGAAGGTCATGTCTTACAAACCTAATAGAATTCTTTGAGGAAGTGACAAAGTTAATTGATGAGGGAAGGGCTGTAGATGTCATACACATGGACTTTAGTAAGGCGTTTGATAAGGTTTCCCATGGCAGGTTGATGGAAAAAGTGAAGTCGCATGGGGTTCAGGGTGTACTAGCTAGATGGATAAAGAACTGGCAGGGCAACAGGAGACAGAGAGTAGTGGTGGAAGGGAGTGTCTCAAAATGGAGAAGGGTGACTAGTGGTGTTCCACAGGGATCCGTGCTCGGACCACTGTTGTTTGTGATCTACATAAATGACTTGGAGGAAGGTACAGGTGGTCTGATTAGCAAGTTTGCAGATGATACTAAGATTGGTGGAGTTGCAGATAGCGAGGAGGACTGTCAGAGAATACAACAAAATATCGATATATTGGAGAGTTGGGCAGAGAAATGGCAGATGGAGTTCAATCCAGGCAAATGCGAGGTGATGCATTTTGGAAGATCAAATTCAAGAGCGGACTATATGGTCAATGGAAGGGTCATGGGGAAAACTGATGTACAGAGAGATCTGGGAGTTCAGGTCCATTGTACCCTGAAGGTGGCAACGCAGGTTGATAGAGTGGTCAAGAAGGCATACAGCATGCTTGCCTTCATCGGACGGGGTATTGAGTACAAGACTAGGCGGGTCATGTTACAGTTGTATAGGACTTTGGTTAGGCCACATTTGGAATACTGCGTGCAGTTCTGGTCACCACATTACCAGAAGGATGTGGATGTTTTGGAGAGGGTGCAGAGGAGGTTCACCAGGATGTTGCCTGGTATGGAGGGTGCTAGCTATGAAGAAAGGTTGAGTAGATTAGGATTATTTTCGTTGGAAAGACGGAGGTTGAGGGGGGACCTGATTGAGGTATACAAAATTATGAGAGGTATGGACAGGTTGAATAGCAACAAGCTTTTTCCAAGAGTGGGGGTGTCAGTTACGAGGGGTCACGATTTCAAGGTGAGAGGGGGAAAGTTTAAGGGAGATGTGCGTGGGAAGTTTTTAACGCAGAGGGTGGTGGGTGCCTGGAATGCTTTACCAGCGGAGGTGGTAGAGGCGGGCACGATAGCATCATTTATGAGGCATCTAGACAGGTATATGAACGGGTGGCAACAGAGGGAAGTAGACCTTGGAAAATAGGAGACAGGTTTAGATAAAGGATCTGGATCGGCGCAGGCTGGGAGGGCCAAAGGGCCTGTTCCTGTGCTGTAATTTTCTTTGTTCTTTGTTCTAATCCACCTAACCTGGCCAATCCACCTAACCTGGCCAATCCACCTAACCTGCACATCTTTGAACTCTGTGAGGAATCCGGAGCACCCGGAGGAAACTCACACAGACACAGGGAGAATGAGCAAACTCCACACAGTCACCCAGGGCCGGAATTGAACCTGGGTCCCTGGTGCTGTGAGGCAGCAGTGCTAAGCACTGTGCCAGCTCCTGTCTTACAACCCTCAAGAGAAAAAAAGCTTCATCTCCATCTGAAATGGGTGACCCCCTATTTTGCAACAGTGACGCCTTGTTCTAGATTCTCCCACAAGAGGAAACATCCTCTCCACATCCACCCTGTCAAGACCCCTCAGGACCTTATATAATTCAATCCAGGTTTTACCCAAATCTTTAAATCTGTGTCCCGACTGCTTGTACGATCAGTGAATGGAAACAGAGTTTCTTTGTCCACCCAATGGAAATCTGGCATAATCTTGTGTCCCTGAATCAAATCTCCCTCAACGTCCTTTGCTGGAACCATTCTGGTAAATCTCCTCTGCACCTTCTCCAAGAACCTTCACATCGTTCCTGAAGAGTGGTGACCAGAGCTTTATAAAGATTCATAGAATAGAATTGGAGCCATAGAATTCCTACAGTGCAGAAGGAGGCCATTCAGCCCATCAAATCTGCAGTGATTCTCTGCAAGGGCACCCTGTCTAGGCCCACACCCCTACCCAGTCCCTGTAACCCCATAGCCCCACCTAACCTGCACATCCCTGGACACTAAGGGGTAATTTATCAAGGCCAATCCATCTAACTTTCCCTTCTTTGGACTGTTAGAGGAAACCTGAGCACCAGGTGGAAACCCACACAGACACGGGGGAAAGTGCAAACTCCACACAATCACCCAGGCTGGAATTGAACCCAGGTCCCTAGCGCTGTGAGGCAGCAGTGCTAATCACCGTGCCACCAGAAGCATAGTTTTGGGATCAATATTACTGTTTATGAATAAAAGAAAATTACTGCGGATGGTGGAATCTGAAGCCAAAGAGAAAATGCAGGATAATCTCAGCAGGTCTGGCAGCATCTGTAGGGAGAGAAAAGAGCTAACAAAGGACCACCTGGACTCAACATGAGACCTTTTCTCTCCCTACAGATGCTGCCAGATGTGCTGAGATGTTCCAGCATTATCTCTTCGGTTACTGTTTATGAAGCTCAAGATCGAATTTGCTTTGCCATCTATTCTCTTTAATATGTCTTGTAGATATACAAAATCCCTCTTCACCTCTTTCTCTCTCCTCCCAAAGAGGCTCGTTGTGTTTTTGTGACAATCCAGCAGTTTTCATGGTCACTTTTTCCCAGTGCCAGCCCCACAAATGACCAGATTCATTCAGCTCAATTTCACAACCTGCCTTTGTGTTTTTGTGGGTTCTCTCTCACTCCCTATTTTCTGTTTTCAATCAGTTTCACAGGGTGTTCGAAGGGGAGGCTTCAAAGTCCGGAAACTCAAACCAAGCATCACATCAGGATCTGACAGAGTCCTCAATTTATCATATCCTAAATATCAGCGGATTTTGAACATGGAAGGAAAATGCATCGTTCACAGTGGGGAGAAACCGTACACGTCATCAGGCCCCATGAGACAGAAATGCAGCCGCACTGAGGAGAAACCGTGGAAATGTGCGGACTGTGGGAAAGGATTCACTTACCCATCCAACCTGGAAACTCATCGACGCAGTCACACTGGGGAGAGACCATTCATCTGCTCCACGTGTGGGAAGGGATTCACTCAGTCATCCGCCCTGCTCAGTCACCAGCAAGTTCACACTGGGGAGAGACCGTTCACCTGCATCGAGTGTGGGAAGGGATTCACTCGGGCATCCACACTGCCAAAACACCAGCGTGTTCACACTGGGGAGAGACCATTCACCTGCTCCACGTGTGGGAAGGGATTCACTCAGTCATCCAACCTGCTGAGTCACCAGCGAGTTCACACTGGGGAGAGGCCATTCACCTGCTCCACGTGTGGGAAGGGATTCACTGAGTCATCCACACTGAAGAAACACCAGCGTGTTCACACTGATGAGAGACCGTTCAGGTGCTCTCACTGCGGGGCTGGGTTCAGAGTATCATCTAACTTCACTGCACATCAACGAATTCACACCGGGGAGAGGCCATTCACCTGCTCCCAGTGTGGAAAGGGATTCACCACTTCATCCAACCTGCTGAGACACCAACGAGGCCACAAGTAACCACAGTGATTGGATTTTGCTGTTCCTCACATTCAGGACTGAACCATGTTCATTTGGGTCTCTTTCTGCTGATAACAAACTCCAGCCCATTAACAGGGGCTAATATTCTGGCTGAAAGTTAAATAAATTAGAATTATGTTAAATACGCAGTGTGTTGACATTTTTTAATATCTCTGACACAAGTTTGTTCCTTTTGAAGTTCTCTCGCTCTCCCCTGTCTCTTCCATCCTCACCTCCAACAAGAAGTGTGAGGAGCTTGTGGAGCTTCTTTGTGACTGAGATTGAGTCAATCCGATCAGCTGCCTCTGCTGCTTCCCTCCCTTCCACGTCCTCCATTGTACATCCGTGGGTCAGCTGACTTCTGCTGACCCCGGAAACTCCCGCCAATAACCCAACCCCTCCCAAAGTGGGATCATCCCCCAATCTATCCCTCCTCCAGGCACCGCGGGGAAGAACCAGTTAAGGCCCCGCCTCCCCCCGTCATCATCTCCGCCCCCCAGCCCCGCTGTGCGGGAAACCAGAGGAAAGCCCGCGCTTTTGCACTGCTCCACCACACCCTTCTGACACAGCTCCCAAATATCAGCCCCACTCCATACCCCCAACCCGACATAGAATACAACAAACACTCCCAACCCTCCACGCAAGATACAAAACTCAAACAATGCCCCACAGCAAAAAAAAAACATAACAGAACAACACCCCCATAAATAACCATATCAAAATTACAAAAGTACAAAAAAACAAAAAAGAAAGAACACAGCAACAGCAGAAACCAGCAATAAAGTATTACAACCGACCCCGCAACCCCCAACCCATTGTTCAAGTCCAGTTTCTCCGTCCGCACGAAGGCCCACGCCTCCTCCGGGGAATCGAAATAATAACGCCGGTCCGAATAAGTTACCCACAGGCGCACGGGCTGCAACATTCCGAACTTTATCTTTTTCCTGTAAAGCACCTCTTTCGTCCGATTGAATCCAGACCGCCGCTTAGCCACCTCCGCACTCCAATCCTGGTAGATCCGTACCACCCCATTCTCCCAATTGCTGCTCTTCACCTTCTTGGCCCAGCGCAGCACACACTCCCGATCACTGAACCGGTGGAACCTCACCAGCACCGCACACGGGGGTTCATCCTCCTTAGGCCTCCTGGCCAGTACCCTGTGTGCTTCCTCCAGCTCCAAGGGCAGATAGAAAGACCCGGCCCCCACTAGCGAGTTCAGCATTGTAGCCACGTAGGTTGTCAGGTCTGACCCCTCCAGCCCCTCCGCAAGGCCCAAGATCCGCAGGTTTTTCCGCCTCATGCGGTGATCAAGCTCCTCGAAGCGTTCCTGCCACTTCTTGTGGAGTGCCTCGTGCCCCTCCACCTTACTCACGAGCACCACGGCCTCCTCCTCTCGTTCAGTGGCCTGCGTCTGCAACTCCTTGATGGCAGCACCCTGGGTCGTCTGAATCTCCGACAGCCTTCTGTTCGTTTCCTGCAGAGAGCTCAGTACCTCAGCCTTGAAGTCTGGAAAGCAGAGCAGGAGAGCAGCTTGTTGCTCCTGGGCCCACTGCTTCCACTCCTCTGGAGCTCCGCCGGCCGCCATCTTGGATTCCTTCCCCCGTTTTTTCTGGGGAGCTGCTGCCGTTTTTTCCCCCTTTCCACTCCGAGTTCGAGCCATGGACTGCAGGGAAAGTCGATCAGCACACCTTCTCCCACCGGGAGACGTCGAAAAATTTCCATTTTGGGCTCTAAAAAGAGCCGAAAAGTCCGTTTAAAACGGGAGCTCCCAAATGTGTGCCTTCCTACGTCATCGCCGCCACCGGAAGTCCATTGAGTCACTCTCAACGTGCAGGTTAGACTACTCCGAATCTCACTCCGCTGCCATACAATGCCGCCTTCTCCCCGCAAAAGGCCACCCGCCTTATCTGCAGCTCCGTCATCAGGTCTTGGTATGTTCATATGCCAGTGTCTTCCCACACCTCGCCTCTGCTTTGCCCAGCTCAAAACCCTCTCCTTCATGTGGTCGCTGTGGAAGCAGAATACCTGCCCTTGGTGGCTCATTCGCTTTAGGCTTCGGCCTGAGCGACCGATGTGCCCTGCCCAACTCGTAGCGGGAGGCATCTTCCCCCTCCCTCATCAACTCCTCAAACACCCTCACAAAGTACTCAGTCGGCCTCAGGCCCTCCACCCCCTTGGGCAGGCCCACAATTCTCAAATTTAGCTTTCTCGGCCTGCTCTCCAGGTCCTGCGTCTTGGCTCTGGGCCCTTTGTTCACCTCGGCCACCCTCCGCAGCTCCTCACCCATCGAGGTGAACACTTTGTTTAGTGCAATTCATGTCCACTCTATTAATCCCTTTAACTGGGCTGGGGTTGAACATCAATAGGAAATAAATCAGAACTGTCAGAATGAACATGGTCCATTCTTGGGTGTAGGAATCCAATCCCTGTAATCACATGTGAACTCTCTGGTGTTTCAGACGAGCGGATGGCTGAGTGAATCCTCTGCCACACACGGGGCAGGTGAACGGCTTCTCCCCAGAATGGATTCGCTGGTGGTTCATCAAATCCCTTCTGCTTTTAAAGCTGCTCTCACAGTCAGAACATTGAAAAGGTCTCTCATCAGTGTGAACAAGTTTATGTGCCTGAAGCTGTGATTTTGTAGCAAATCCCTTCCCACACTGAGTGCAGGTAAAGGGTTTCTCCCCAGTGTGAACTCGCTGGTGATTCCCAAGATTCGATGGACGAGTGAAACTCTTCCCACACTCAGTGCAGGTGAATGCTTTCTCTTCAGTGTGAACTTGCTGGTGACTAAGAAGCAATGTTGACCTAATAAATCCCTTTCCACACACGGAGCAGACAAATGGCCTCTCACCAGTGTGGACACGCTTGTGATCAGTGAGGTGGGAAGAACAAGTGAATCTCTGCCCGCACTCAGAGCAGTGGAATGGTCTCTCCCCAGTGTGAACCCGTAGATGTTCAGTGAGGTTGGATGAACACCGGAAGCTCTTCCCACACTGAGAGCAAGCGTAGGGTTTCTCTCCAGTGTGAACTCGCTGATGTGTCATCAGACTGGACTCCCAGGTGAATTCCTTTCCACAGGTGGAGCAGGTGAACAGCTTCTCTCTCGTGTGAACACGTTGATGATTAATTAGACCCCCAGCATTCTTATAGCTTTTCCCACAGTCGGAGCAGTTGAAAGTCCTCTCCCTGGTGTGACTACGTCGATGAATTTCCAGCCCCGATGGGGATCTGAATCCCTTCCCACAGTCCCCACATTTCCACGGTTTCCCCATGATGCCGGTGTCCTTGTGCTACCAAGGCAGTGGCGTAGGGGTATTGTCACTGGACTAATAATCTAGAGACCCAGGGTAATGCTCTGGGGACCCAGGTTCGAATCCCACCATGGCAGATGGTGAAATTTGAATTCCATAAGGATATGGAATTCAAATTCTAATGATGACCATCAAATCATTACCATTGGTTGTAAAACCCCATCTGGGTCACTGATGTCCTTCAGTTCTGGCCTACGTATGACTCCAGATCCATAGCAATGCGGTTGATTCTTAAATGCCCTCAGGGATGGGCAATAAATGCTTTGACAACTCGCGATGCCCACATCCAATGAACAAATAAAAAAACAGGCTGGATAATCAGTTGAAGCCTCCTCTACACACAGAACACATGTACGGTCTTTCCCTACTGTAAACGCTGCAATGTTTTTTCAGGCTGTGTAATTGTTAAAACTCTTTCCACAGTCAGTTCACTGGAACACTCTCCTTCAGACCATGATGAAGGTGTCAAATCCTCTCCTTCCAATCCACTGTAAAAGGAGTTGACAATGTCAGTATCACTTTCATTCCAGGATAGAAATTCAGAGCAAATAATTCTAATTTCTGTAGAATATTCTTTCATCTCTTGTTTCCCCAAATATCATCACAGATCATTATAGAATTTACAGTGCAGAAGGAGGCCATTAGGCCCAACGAGTCTGCACTGGCCCCTGGAAAGTACACCCCACCCTATTCCCGTAACCACACCTAACATTTTTTTCGATACCAAGGGCTCTTTGTCATGGCCAATCCGCCTAACCTGCACAACTCTGGACTGACAAAGGGAGAATGTGCAGACTCCACACAGACAGTGACCAAGCCTGGAATCAAACCTGGGACCTTGAAGCTGTGAAGTAACTGCTAACCACTGTTGTACCGTGCCACCCAATCAAAGTAAAGGAAAGCAAAATCCCAACAAAAACAAAGGAAAGCAAGGGGATGGTGGTTTACAATACTGCCTCATGGCGCTGAGGACCCAGGATCGATCTGGCCCCAGGTCACTGTCCATGTGGAGTTTGTACATATTCCCCGTGTCTGTGTGGGTCTCACCCCCACAACCCAAAAAAGATGTGGAGGGTAGGTGGATTGGGCGCACTAAATTTCCCCTTAATTAGAAAAAAAGAATTGGGAACTCTAAATTTGGGGGGGAAAAACAAAGGAAAGTTTTTTTTAACTAAACCAGAATGTTTCTTTCAGTGTCTCAGAAACACTCTGCACCCTGAGGTACCAACAGTTGTGGAAGGTATCAAGTGTACTGGTGAACACCTCATGGTCCCACTCCAGGGCCACCTGAACATTGACAAGACCACGGAAGAGAGGCCAGCAGCACTACGTTCTCCCCCATAGGACTCACCTATCTGGATCTACAAATTGGTGTTTTAAACAGGTCAGGAGCAGACCCTCCGCTCCGAGTAGCCAACACCCCTCTGTGCAGTAAAGCTGACCTTCTCAAAGAGTACCCTGCCTAAGCCCACAACCCCATCCTATCCCCATAACCCTACATGGGGCTGGTTTGGCACAGGGCGAAATTGCTGGCTTTTAAAGGAGACCAAGGCAGACCAGCAGCACGGTTCAATTCCCGTACCAGCCTCCCCGAACAGGTGCCGGAATGTGGCGACCAGGGGCTTTTCACAGTAACTTAATTTGAAGCCTACTTGTGACAATAAGTGATTTCCATTTTTTTTTCACCTAACCTGCAGATATTTGGGTTGTGGGAGGACAGCAGAACACCGGAAGAAATCCACCCAGACACAGGGAGAATGTGCAAACTTCATAATGACAGCCACCCGACCAATGAATCGATTCCGGGTCTCTGTGAGGCAGCAGTGCCAACCACAGTGCCGCTAATTAACAATTTTAAACTAATCTCAATATCTGTAGTGCGGGCACTAGGACCCAGTTGGAAAAGAGACCCAAAAGTCCTGCCCATTCTCTCTTCGTCACCCTGACGCCAGCGCATGCGCTCTTCTCCTCGTTGAACCAACATGGCGGCCGTTCACCCGGGTCTGATCCCAGGAACAGGATCCAGAGCCACAAACTCGCGACCGCAGGGTTTTATTTAGGGTTCGCGGACTTCACTCGGGAGCTGAGAAACTCTCCCCGTGCAGAGCTGGCTCGATCACTCCCCCTGGGATTCCATATCCTTACCAGTTTATTGAAGCCCATCTGCACCATCTCTTCCCGGTTCCCTCCGACACGGAACAGAGGAGCCACCCAGAATGCCCCGCGGCCGGCTGACCCTGGAGCATGCGCACTCAGCGCCTGTGCAATGAGCCAGTTGGATAGAGCGGTTTCTGGGCCGCGGTGCATTGTGGGAACTACAGTCACCATTCATTAACTACCCTAGTAAAGTATTTTTATTTAATTTTAATTTTTAAAAAAATAATCTTTACTGTCACAAGTATGCTTATATTAACACAACTATGAAGTTACTAGGAAAAGCCCCTAGTCTCCACATTCCGACGCCTGTTCGGGTACACAGAGGGAGAATTCAGAATGTCGAATTCACCAAAAAGCACGTCTTTCGGGACTTGTGGGAGGAAACTGGAGCACCCGAAGAAACCCACGCAGACATGGCGAGACGTGCAGAGTCTGCACAGACAGTGATCCAAGCTGGAAATTGAACCCGGTAACCTGGTGCTGTGAAGCATCAGTGCTAATGACTGTGCGGTCGTTCATCAGGCTGCAGGTGATGTTTTTAGCCTTGACAAGTCCATGGACCAAGTATTTATTCAATGTGAAAGGTTGCAGTCCCTGCATAGTTACCTGAAGGCACTGCTCCTCAATATTTGGTTAATTTTGGTCCCGTAAGACGTGCTGTTAGGTAATTTGGACATTCTGAATTCTCCCTCTTTGTCCCCGAACTAGTGTGGTGACTTGGGGTTTTTCACAGTAACTTCATTGCAATGTTAATATGAGCCTACTTGCGACAATAAAGATTAGATTGACGAGGCGGGCAGGGGGGTCTTGTGCCTCAGTGTGGTTGCCTCTGAGCCAGAATCTCGGGATACGAGTCCTACCCCAGGACTTGATGGCCAAGGAAAGTCTGTTCATAACCCGATCAAACAGGTTGAGTGTGTCAACCTACAAATGCTTCCAAATGCTCCAATGTCTGACGGTAAGAGTGGGAGAGAGTCCTGGTCAGCCACGTGTTGCGTGGGAGCCTCTCAAGTTAAAAACCCCATGTAACGGACGAGCGACCAGTTCCAGGAATTACTCGCTATGGAAACAGATGAATGTCTACCTTAGTTAACCACGAGTGGCAGAAGAAATAAATTGATGTTTTTGTCAGGTGCTAGGACCCGGGTGGGAACAGGCACTGAAGCCCTGCCCATCATATTTTACATTTCCAAAACTAGACGCAAACACTCTCCCTATTAAATCAGCAATTAACCTTTGGCTTTTTGGGGGATAAAGACTGGAGCTGCAAATGAGGGACCGCAAGTTCACATTCAGGGTTTGTGGCATTCACCAGGTGTTTAGAAACCCTCCACATCCACCCACCGGCTCCATCACTCCCTCTGCATTCCACATCTTCACCAGTTTGGCAATATGACAGACAAGAAACTTACCATCACTATCACTGCGCATGCTCCGGACACCAGGCGGTACTGCGCTTGCGCACTGCTCTCCTGTGGTGAGAATAGAGGACAATCTCCACCGCAGGGGATACTGGGTATAAACACTGTCATTGAAAGTTAAAAACAGTGAATTGTTTTGCGATCATGTGGCGAATGGGTGCGCTGAGGCAGGAATCAATCAAATTAAGAACCAAATTATACAGATACCCAAGTAAACCTTTCCTTCTGGTAATTTGGACATTCTGAATTCTTCCTCCGTGTACCCGAACAGGTGCCGGAGTGTGGCGACACAGGGGATTTTCACAGTTACTTCATTGAACTGTAATGTAAGCCTACTTAGAACATAGAACAGTACAGCACAGAACAGGCCCTTCAGCCCTCGATGTTGTGCCGAGCAATGATCACCCTACTCAAACCCACGTATCCACCCTATACCCGTAACCCAACAACCCCACCCTTAACTTTACTTTTTAGGACACTACGGGCAATTTAACATGGCCAATCCACCTAACCCGCACATCTTTGGACTGTGGGAGGAAACCGGAGCACCCGGAGGAAACCCACGCACACACGGGGAGGACGTGCAGACTCCGCACAGACAGTGACCCAGCCAGGAATCGAACCTGGGACCCTGGAGCTGTGAAGCATTTATGCTAACCACCATGCTACCGTGCTGCCCCCATTATTATTGTGACAATAATAAAGATTATTATTATTATTGTGCATAAGCCAGTGGTTCTTTCTATCCAGGGGTCTTTTAATGCTCCTGAGGTAGGAATCTGACCTGAACTTGATTGTGTAATAATAATAATAATAATAATAATCATTATTATTGTCACAGGTAGGGTATGAGAGGTCTATGAAATGCAGGACAGATTAATTGGTGAAAGGGATGCAAGGCTCAATGAGATGGTAATCGGAAATATAGAAAGATTTCTAACCCTGATGGTGGCCATTCTACAGGGTGGACGATTCAGTGAATCGAGAATGGTGAGAGTGTGGTGCTAATAACGCCAGGGTGACAGGGTTGGTCCCCGTGCTGGCTGTCCAAGTTCCCCTGTGTGCACATTTGCTGCATTCTGTTATGATTCTTGGATTTGGATTTATTGTCACGTGTACCGAGGTACAGTAAAAGTATTGTTCTGTGTATAGTCCAGGCAGATCGTTCCATACCTGAAAACATAATACATACCAGAGTTGGCAATTCTAATGTACTCCTGACGGCTCTGCCACATTCTCGCATCTATAAAATTGAGGTCATTCAAAATTCTGTTGCCCCATGTCTTAACTTGCACACTATTTACACAACGCACCTTCCTCCTCTAATTGTGGCCCCTCTTGCCCTCCATTTCAATTGTGCACGATTAGTGGCCCTGCTCCTTCAGTTGCCTCAACACTAAACTCTGGAATATGTTCTACCCACTTCCACATCCTGTCAGCCTGCTGAGATTTAAACCCGTGTCCCCAGATCATTCGCCTGAGCCTCTGGATAACTAGTCCAGATGGCATGCCCGCTGCACCATATTCTCCCCTCAACTTGGGGTGAGAAAAGGGCGGCACGGTGGCGTAGTGGTTAGCACTGCTGCCTCACAGTGCTGGGGACCCGGGTTCAATCCCGGCCCCGGGTCACTGTCCATTTGGAGTTTGCACACTCTCCCGGTGTCTGTGTGGGGCTCACCCCCACAAACCAAAAGATGTGTAGGGTAGGTGGATTGGCCATGCTAAATTGCCCCTTAAGTGGAAAAGTTTATAAAAATGAAATAAATTTTGGGTGAGAAAGCAGATGAGCAGCAGAGTTTTGGATGATTTCAGGTTTCCAGGTGCTGGGAAGCAGAGTTAATGTGAGAGGCAAGTCAGGAATGCATTGAATACTCAAACCTCAAGTTGATGTGGGTATGAATGAGGATTTCAGCAGCAGACAAGCTGTGGTAGGCTGGACTGGTAGGCTGGAGACAGGTAACGTTACAGAGGTGGAATTACTTGGTGTTTGTGATAGTGTGGATATGTGATCAGAAACTCGTCTTGGATTTAAATCTGACACGGAGATTGTGAAGAGTGTGGTTCAACCTCAGGCAATTCCCAGGGAGAGCGGTGGACTCGGGAGTTAGGGAGTGGGATTTGAGGTGGTGGTGGCTTAGGTCTTCCCAATGTTTAATTGGAGGAAATTTCTGTTCATCCAGTGGATGTGGGATAAGCAGTTTGATAATTTAGTAACAGTGGAGGAATGGAGAGGGATGGGGGTGAGGTAGAGCTGGGTGTTGTCAGTGTACATATAAAAACGAATAGTGTTTTTGGACTGCGGGATAGTGGATAGCACTGATGCCTCATAGCACCAGGCGTGTCGCGTCTTTTTGTCCGACGTCACTTCGTCTAACGACACTTCGTCCACGTCTTTTGGTCCAACGTCTTTTTGTCCGCACGTCTTTTGGTCCAACGTCTTTTTGTCCAATTATCCAATTACAAATTTAGCTGGACTTACCTGGTGATTTTTCTTAACTAGAAATAACTGCAAATTATCTTCGATGTAGTGCAGTAACACAGACAATACTTGTTTAGAGTTCGAATGCTCTTATTTGACTGTTAAGTGCATGAAACTAGAAAGTAACCCTTTCCCACAAAACTTCATAAAATGTAGCCGATTTAAGTTATTTTTAAAAATCTGCGAGGGACATGCAGAGCGTTGTCACCTCACGCCTGTGAACTTCTGTTAGTTCATTAAGGGAGGCATATGCAGGGTGTACTTGATTTTCCGGTGATTGACATTTTAAAATATATCCGTCATTTGGGGCACTGGCGCCTGGCATATTTTAATGCAAAGGTCTTTGCAAAATGTGAAATGACAGCTTTGCGTTTCGCAGATATTAAACAGATTGTCGGAAGGAACTTGGTTCCCGTAAGTACACTAACACAGCAAAATCTGAATCAATCCGTACATGATCGGAATATACATTATTCAATATAAGATTTCAACCCTCTGCTCGGTAAAGTGCAAACACCCCTCTTGTAGGAAACACATACGAAAGGTGTATCACAAGGAATGGCGTGATTATGACAAATTGCAGCATCGGTTTTCAGTGATGTCCCCACTGCTAGTTACAGAGCCGGATCAAATTTAGACTGAGTAAATGTTCTGTTTATATAATCCCTATTTCAATAATCGCAGAGATCAACTCTGGCAATATAAGTCAAGTTACAAAAAGTCTTTGACAAAAAAAATCATCCGAGAAAATGACGTTGGACCAAAAGACGTGGACGAAATGACGTCGGACGAAAAGACATAGCACCAGCACCAGGGACCCGGGTTTGAATCAGGCCTTGGATGACTGTCAGTATGGAGTTTGTGCATTCTCCCCAAATCTGTGTGGGGTTCCACCGGGTGCTCCCACAGTCCAAAGATGTGCAGGTTAGGTGGTGTTATGGAGATAGGGTATGGTAGTGAGCCTAGCTAGGGCGCTCTTTCAGATGTACAGTGCTAACCCGATGGGCCGAATGGGCTCCTTCCACGCTGTAGGGATTCTATGGATTCTAGTGCCATCATGTCGATGAGAAATAGGAGGGGCCTAGGATAGATCCTTGGGGAACTCCATGTTGGAGAGGAAAGGGAGGTTGGAGATGGGGTGGCCATTTGCAAACAAGTTGGGCGTCAAGGGTTGTTTTCTCGGGAAGGGTGAGGGTGGTGTATTTGAAAGTGAGAGGGGCAAAACCAGAAGAGAGAGAGAGAACTGTTAACAATATCAGTTCATGTGGGGAAGTTGGATGGTCAGCGGTTTAGTGAGAATCGGGTCAATGGAGCAGGAGTCAGGTCTCATAAACAAGATGAGATTGAACAGAACATGACAGGAGATCGGAGAGAAACCGGAGATAGATCCGAGTTCACACTCAGACAAGGGGGAGTTTTAGACACAGTTTGGCCTGGCGGAGCAAGTGGAAAGGAGGGAAGCAGCAGAGGCAACTGACCAGATTGTCCACTCACTGTAATTACTTATGAATTTGTTGGTGTCTCATCAGGTTGGATGACTGTGTGAATCCCTTCCCACACTTGGGGCAGGTGTATGGCCTCTCCCTGGTGTGAACTCGCTGATGTGTCAGCAGGCTGGATGACTGAGTGAATGTCTTCCCACACTGGGAGCAGGTGAACGGTCTCTCCCCAGTGTGAGTTCGCTGGTGTACAGTGAGGTCAGATGATGTCTTGAACCCAGTTCCGCAGTAGGAGCACCTGAACGGTTTCTCATCAGTGTGAATATGTTGATGGCGCATAAGTTCTCCGGAACTTTTGAAGCACTTCTCACAGTCTTGGCATTTAAAAGGTTTCTCATCAGTGTGAACACGTTGATGGTGGAGCAGTTCCCGGGAACTTTTGTAGCACTTCCCACAGTCTTGACATTTAAATGGTCTCTTCTCATTGTGAACACTCTGGTGATTCAGTAGAGTGGATAACTGAGTGAATCCCTTTCCACACTCAGAGCAAGTGTAAGGTCTCTCCCCAGTGTGAACCCATTGGTGTGTCCGGAGGTTTGATGACCTACTGAACCCACTGCCACACACGGAGCAGGTGAACGGCCTCTCCCCACTGTGAGTGCGCTGGTGTTCACTGAGTTGAGATGACTGCTTGAACCCAGTCCCACAGTGAGAGCATCTGAACGGTCGCTCGTTGGTGTGAACACGATGATGGAGTATCAGGTCCCGGGAACTTTTATAGCACTTCCCGCAGTCTGGGCATTTAAATGGCCTGTCGTCCGTGTGAACTTGCTGGTGCGTCATCAAGTCAGATGACCGAGTGAATCCCTTCCCACACTCCCGGCAGATGAATGGTCTCTTCCCAGTGTGAACTAGCTGGTGTCTCAGCAGGTTCGATGACTGAGCGAATCCCTTCCCACACACGGAGCAGTTGAATGGTTTCTCCCCGGTGTGCACTCGCTGGTGTTGCAGCAGGCTGGATGATCGAGAGAATCCCTTCCCACAATCAGAGCAAGTGAATGACCTCTCCCCAGAGTATCTGGAATGATGAATTTCCAGTTGAGATGTGGATCTGAATCCCTCCTCACATTCCCATGGTTTCTCCTCACTGTGAATGGGGCTTTTTCCTTCCATGGTCAAAATTCACAGATATTCAGGTTGCAACAAATCAGATCCTGATGTAACGTTTGGTTCGAGTTTTCTGACTGCAAATCTTCCCCTTGTAACACTCTGTCAAATGATTGAAAACAAAAAAAAAGAGTGAGAGAGAACCCACAAAAACACAAAGGCAGATTGTAAAATTGACCTAAATAAATCTGGTCATTTGTGGGGCCAGCACTGGGTAAAAGTGACCATGAAAACTGCTGGATTGTCATAAAAAGCAACTGCTTCACTAATGTCCTTCAGGAAAGGCAACTTACCACCTGGCCTTAACCCACCTTTGCAAGAACACAATAGGACCAGAAGGAAACCAATCGGCCTGTCAAACTTGCTCTGCCATTGAACACAATTATGGCTGATCTTGGTCTTCCATTCCCCTTTCCTGCCAGCTCCCCAATCTCCTTCACTTCCTGAGAGACCAAAAATCTCACCATCGTAACCGTAAATATATTCAATGGTGGAGTATCCACAATCCTTTGTGCTAGGGAATTCCATGTGACAAGAAAGACAGAGAGAGAAAAAAGGAGAGTGAGTCGTGGTGCAGAGACAGAAATTATGAGGGAAAGGGAGAGAGTGAAGGGAGTGGGAATGACAGGAGCAATGGAGAGGCATTTTCTCAACCTAAATGGGAATCATAATTTGACAGAATCTCCAAAACCCTTAACCATCTCCTCGACAAACTCCATCCCTGTCTGTCCCTGCCAAATGTCTGAGGCTGAAGCAAACTGTTCACAATGGTGAAATATTTCACCCCTAGATGAGCTCCCAAACACATATCCACATCACGAGACACATACACATATGTCCCATATGTGCCCAAACACATATCCCCATCACAAGAGGGGCTGTTTAGCACACAGCTAAATCGCTGGCTTTGAAAACAGGCCAGCAGCACGGTTCGATTCCTGTAACAGCCTCCCCAAACAGGCGCCGGAATGTGGCTTTTCACAGTAACTTAATTTGAAGCCTACTCGTGACAATACGTGATTTTCATTTTTCATTTCATCACCCCCAAGATCACCTATTTTGTAACGTTTCTCTGAAAAGTCTCAATGTTTTATTCTGGTCCAGGCACAATATAAATACGAATTATTGTCACACCTCTGGATACGTATCATTGTTATGCCCCATAAATAACAATCTGTAACTCAGAGTGAAAACGTTTGATGGACAGTCTGAGATGAAGAAACATTTGTAAAAATGTTGCCCCCAACAATGATGGCGACTGAGCCTGCGCTCTGCTCCAATAGATATGTTAGGCGCGCGTGCGCACTGCAGCGAGCACGCAATTAAAAAGGTGTCTGCGCATGCGCATGAACGCCAGTGCGAAACAAAGATGGCGGTCGCTTCGTTCTGTGAGAAAGCTGCAGCCTCCGCTCAGGTCACCGGGTCCCGGTAAGTTATTTTTCCGGGTTTCCTGTTTCTATCATATGTTTACGAAGAGTGCCTAACGACCGGGCTGATCCCACTGACCTGCCATTCTCACCTTTACGGATTGTGAATCGGAGAAAGAACCTTCTTCACGTCGCCATTAATCACACTGCGCATGCTTCACTCAGGCCAGTCCCGGCTCCTCCCATTCACTGCGATTGCTTGGAGGACCAGCTGCTCCCGTTCGGGCCTCCGGTCCCGCCCCTCTGCTTCGGTTGGTCCGGAGATGTCGTCAATCATTCCCCGGGCATTGTGAGGTATCAGGTGAGAGGGCGAACAGAGTCAGCATAGTTTTGTGAAGGGTAAATCGTGTTTGAATCATTTTTTATTTTACATAGAATTTACAGTGCAGAAGGAGGCCATTCGGCCCATCGAGTCTGCACCGGCTCTTGGAAAGAGCACCCTACCCCCTATCTAAGGTCAACACCTCCACCCTATCCCCATTACCCAGTAACCCCACCCAACACTAAGGGCAATTTTGGACACTAAGGGCAATTTATCATGGCCAATCCACCTAACCCGCACATCTTTGGACTGTGGGAGGAAACCGGAGCACCCAGAGGAAACCCACGCACACACGGGGAGGATGTGCAGACTCCGCACAGGCAGTGACCCAAGCCGGAATCAAACCTGGGACCCTGGAGCTGTGAAGCGATTGTGCTATCCACAATGCTACCGTGCTGCCCTGCTATCCACAAGGCTACCGTGCTGCCCTTTGCTGAACTTTGCTGAAGTTCTTCGAAGATGTAACAAGCCAAATGGATAATGGGGTACTGTAGATGTATCTGGACTTCCAGAATACATTTGATGAGGTGCCGTACAAAAGGTAATAAACAAGGTAAGATCCCATGGGGTTGACAGTTAATGTAATATATAATATTTTTTAGTGTCACAAGTAGGCTTACATGAACTTACATAATTGGGCAGCAGGTAGCACAAGTGGATAGCACGGTGGCTTCACAGCTCCAGGATCGATTCCCAGCTTGGGTCACTGTCTGTGTGAAGTCTGCACGTTCTCCCCATGTCTGCGTGGGTTTCCTCTGTGTGCTCCGGTTTCCTCCCACAGTCCAAAGACATGCAGATAAGGTGGATTGGCCATGCTAAATTGCCCTTAATGCCCGAAATAGGTTAGGAGGGGTTATTGGGTTACGGGGACAGGGTGGAAGGCACCCACTACCCTCTGTGTAAAAAAAAAAAAAAAAAAACTTGCCTCGCACATCTCCTCTAAACCTATGCCCCCTAGTAATTGACCCCTCTACCCTGGGGAAATGCCCTTCATACTTTTGTAGACCTCTTAATCAGGTCGCCACTCGGCCTTCTTTGTTCCAGTGAGAACAAACCAAGTTTATTCAACCTCTCCTCCTAGCTAATGCCCTCCATACCAGACAGCATCCTGGTAAATCTTTTCTGCACCCTCTCTAAAGCCTCCACATCCTTCTGGTAGTGTGGCAACCAGAATTGAAACTAAAAGTGTGGCCTAACTAAGATTCTATACAGCTGCAACATGACTTGACAATCTTTCTACTCAATGCCCCGGCCAATGAAGGCAAGCATGCCGTATGCCTTCTTGACTACCTTCTCCACCTGTGTTGCCCCTTTCAGTGACCTGTGGACCTATACACCTAGATCTCTCTGTTTGTAGGTAAAAATTTCCAGTATCTGTGTTACTGGAGAAGCACTGAGATAGAATATAGAACAGGCCCTTCGGCCCTCGATGTTGTGCCGAGCCTTGTCCAAGATCAAGATCTTGAAAACCAAGATCAAGCTATCCCACTCCCTGTCATTCTGGTGTGATCCACGTGTCTATCCAATAACCGCTTCAAAGTTCCTAAAGTGTCCGACTCCACTATCACAGCAGGCAGTCCATTCCACACCCTGACCACTCTGAGTAAAGAACCTACCTTGGACGTCCCTCCTATATCTCCCACCTTGAACCTTATAGTTATGCCCTCTTGTAACAGCTACATCCACCTGAGGAAATAGTCTCGGAACGTCCATTCTATCCCCCTCGTCATGTTATAAACCTCTATTAAGTCGCCTCTCATCCTCCTCCGCTCCAAAGAGAAAAGCCCTAGCTCCCTCAACCTTTCCTCATAAGACCGATCCTCCAAACCAGGCAGCATCCTGGTAAATCTCCTTTGCACCCTTTCCAATGCTTCCACATCCTTCCTATAATGAGGTGACCAGAACTGCACACAATACTCCAAATGTGGCCTCACCAGGGTCATGTACAGTTGCAGTATCACCCCACGGCTCTTAAACTCAAGCCCTCTGTTAATAAATGCTAACACATTCTTCTTTGCTCATAAGACCGATCCTGGTAAATCTTGAGTGGCAACCTTCAGAGATCTGTGGACATGAACCCCAAGATCTCTCTGTTCCCCCACATTCCTCAGAACCCTGCCGTTGACCTGTAATCCGCATTCAAATGTTTCCGAACAAAATGAATCACCTCGCGGTTATCAGGGTTAAACACCCATCTGACATTTTTCGGCCCAGCTCTGCATCCTATCAATGTCTCTTTGCAGCCTATAACAACCCTCCACCTTATCCACTGCTCCACCATCTTGGTGTCATCAGCAAACTTACTGACCCATCCTTCAGCCCCCCTCCAAGTCATTGATAACAATCACAAATAGCAGAGCACCCAGCACTGATCCCTGTGGTACACCGCTGGTAACTGGTCTCCAGTCTGAAAATTTTCCATCCACCACGACCCTCTGTCTTCTGTGTGATAGCCAGGTACTGATCCAATTGGCCAAGTTTCCCTCTATCACACACCTCCTTACTTTCTTCATGAGCTGACCATGGGGAACCTTATCAAACGCCTTACTAAAATCCATGTATACAACCTCAACTGATCTACACACTTAGTTACCTCCTCAAAGAATTCAATCGAATTTGTGATGCAAGACATACCCTTCACAAATCTGTGTTGACTATCCCGGATTAAGCTGCATCTTTCCAAATGGTCATAAATCCTATCCTTTAGGACCTTTTCCATTTAATTATCCGACCATCGAAGTAAGACTAACCGGCCTATAATTACAAGGTCATTCCTACTTCCTTTCTTGAACAGAGGAACAACATTCGCCACTCTCCAGTACTCTGGCACTATCCCCGTGGACAGTGAGGACCCAAAGATCAAAGCCAAAGGCTCTGCAATCTCATCCTTTGCCTCCCAAAGAATCCTTGGATATATCCCATCTGGTCCAGGGGACTTGTCAACCTTAAGGTTTTTCAAAATTGCTAAGACGTCTTTCCTCAGAACATCTAGCTCCTCCAGCCTACCCGCCTGTATCACACACTCATCCACAAAAACATGTCCCCACTCCTTGGTGAACACTGAAGAAAAGTATTCATTCAACGCCTCTCCTATCTCTTTTGACTCCATGCATAATATCCCACTACTGTCTGTGACCAGCCCTAACCTCACCCTGTTCATTTTTAAATTTCTCACATAAGAGATCATTGATCCAACCCGCCAAGGACTTCTCATGCCCTCTCCCAGCTCTCCAAAGCCCTTTTCTTTTAAGCTCATTCCTTGCTACCTTGTAACCCTCAAGCGATTCAACTGAACCTGGTTTTCTCATCCTTATGCTTCCTTTTTCCTCTTGACAAGACATTCAACCTCTTTTGTGAACCATGGGTCCCTCACACGGCCATTTCCTCCCTTGATAGGGACATACCTATCAAGGACACGCAGTATTTGTTCCTTCAACAAGCTCCACTTTTCATTCGTGCCTTTCCCTGACAGTTTCTGTTCCCATCTTATGCTCCCTAATTCTTGCCTAATTGCATCATAATTACCCCTCCCCCAATTATAAACCTTGCCCTGCCGTATGGCCCTATCCCTCTCCATTGCAATAGTGAAAGACACCGAATTGTGGTCACTTATCTTCAAAGTGCTCTCCCACAAACAAATCTAACACTTGGTCCAGTTCATTACCCAGTACCAAATCCAATGTGGCCCCTCCTCTTGTCGGCCTATCTACATATTGTATCAGGAAACCCTTCTGCACACACTGTACAAAAACTGCTCATCCAAACTGTTCGACCTATAGAGGTTCTAATCAATATTTGGAAAGTTAAAGTCACCAATGATAACTACCCTGAGACCTCCACACCTACCCATAATCTGTTTTGCAATTTCTTCCTCCATATGTCTATTACTATTTGGGGGCCTATAGAAAACTCCTGACAACGTGACCGCTCCTTTCCTATTTCTAGCTTCAGCCATACTACCTCAGTAGGCAGATTCCCCTCAAACTGCCTTTCTGCAGCCGTTAAACTATCCTTGATTGATTAACAATGCTACTCCTCCACCTCTCTTACCACCTTCCCTACTCTTACTGAAACATCTATACCCCGGAACTTCCAACAATCATTCTTGTCCCTGTTCTAACTATGTCTCCGTAATGCCCACAACATCGTAGTACCAGGTACCAATCCACGCTCCCAAGTTCACCTACCTTATTCCGGATGCTCCTTGCATTGAAGTAGACACACTTCAACCCACCTTTCTGTCTGCCGGTACACTCCTGCGCGACCTTGATACCCTCCTCAGTACCTCACTACTCTCAACACTGGCTTCTGGTCTACGGTTTGTTTTCCCATCCCCCTGACAAATTAGTTTAAAGCCCCCCGAAGAGCCGTAGCAAATTTCCTTCCCAGGATATTGGTGCCCCTCTGATATATCTGAGATATATAAAATCCTGGTTAGACACCATCTGGACTGCTGTCATTTAAAAAAAAAAAATGCTGGACATCTTCAGCATATCGGACAGCGTCTGTGGAGAGAAACACAGTTAATGTTTCAGGTCAGCATCATCTTTCATCAGATCAAGAACAGGGTTCCCATTAGGGACAAAGGGGCAATCTGTAAGTGGAGCCACAGGACATTGGTTGGATGTTGAACGAATGCTTCACATCTGTCTTCACCCAAGGGAATCAGGAGGCAGATATGGAACTCAGACAGAGAGACTGAGGTTCCTGACTGTAGAGCAGAAACAATAACAGCAGAATCCAACCCCTGTAATCAATTGTGAAATTGTTGGTGTCACAGCAGGTCCGATGAAACATGTAATCCCGTCTCACGTTGAGAAGTGGACGGCCTCTCCCCAGTGTGAACTCGCTGGTGTCTCCTCAGGTTGGATAATTGGGTAAATCCTTTCCCACACTGAGAGCAGGCAAATGGCCTTTCCCCAGTGTGAACTCGCTGGTGTCTCCGGAGGGTGGATAAAGGAGTGAATCCCTTCCCACACTGAGAGCAGGTGAATGGCCTCTCCCCAGTGTGAACTCGCTGGTGTGCCTGCAGGTTGGATAACTGAGTAAATCCCTTCCCACACTGAGAGCAGGTGACTGGCCTCTCCCCAGTGTGAAGCCGCTGGTGTATCCGCAGGTGAGATGATTGAGTAAATCCTTTCCCACACTGAGAGCAGGTGAATGGTCTCTCCTCAGTGTGACCATGCTGGTGGCTCAATAGGTGGGACGAGTCACGGAATCCTTTCCCACATTGTGAGCAGGTAAATGGCCTCTCCCCGGTGTGAATTCGCTGGTGTCTCAATAGGTGGGACAAATTAGAAAATCCTTTCCCACACTGAGAGCAGGTAAACGGCCTCTCCCCAGTATGAACTTGCTGATGTGCCTGCAGATTGGATAACTGAGTGAATCCCTTCCCGCACTTAGAGCAGGTGAACGGCCTCTCCCCAGTGTGACTGCGTCGATGAATCTCCAGCTCATATGGGAATCTGTATCCCTTCCCACAATCCCCACATTTCCACCGTTTCTCCATGTTTTGGGTCCCCTCGTGACTATCCAGGCTGGACAATCAGTTGAAGCCTCGTCCACAACACAGGTACGGACCCTCCCCACTCTGAATGTTGTGATGTTTTTTCAGGCCGTTTAACTGGTTAAACCTCTTTCCACAGTCAGTTCACTGGAACACTCTTACTCGGGTGTGTGTTGTGTGGCTCTCGGTGCTTTTCCAGTCACACTGATGTTTGAATTCTTTAGCTGACATTTTGGGCAAACATTTTTCATTCCACATTCATAGTCTGAGGATATTCAGGTTCCAAGGAAGGGAGTGACTATCGGATTGAGATTTAATATTTGAGATTTCTGCCTGTAATTCCTCCTCGTCTAATATCCTGTAAAAACATTTTTAAAAATTAATCACTGTCAGTACAGGATAGAAACTCAGGACAGACAATTCTAGTTTCTATGTCATATTTTTTCCTCTCTCATTCCCCAAAAGCTGCAAATCTTCATCCCACACACTTCCTCCATTCTCTTTTTTAAATTTAAAGTACCCAATTCATTTTTTCCAATTAAGGGGCAATTTAGCGTGGCCAATCCACCTACCCTGCACATCTTTGGGTTGTGGGGGCAAAAACCACACAAACACAGGGAGAACGTGCAAACTCCACAAGGACAGTGACCCAGAGCCGGGGTCGAACCTGGGACCTCGGCGCTGTGAGGCTGCAGTGCTAACCACTGTGCTGTCTTTTGCCTAATTCCCATTCTGCTGTGTCTAATAATAATCTTTATTAGTGTCACAATTAGGCTTACATTAACACTGCAATGAAGCTACTGTGAAAATCCCCGAGTCGCCACACTACGGCGCTATTCACCCTCCCTATTCTCCTGAAAATGCTAATTCAGGCTGATTGACAGATCCATGCTCACAGCTTCCTGTCCAGGAGGTCACAACAAATATGAGCTGCAACCAAAGAGAAAGTACTGGAAAATCTCAGGAGGTCTGGAAGCATCTGTAGGGAGAGAAAAGAGCTAACGTTTCGAGTCCAGATGACCCTTCATCAAAGCTAAAAGACAGATAGTGGGAAATATTTATACATGAAAGATGATTCCATTCTCACTCCACAGTATAAATATTTAAATGTTAAAATTAGAAATGTCTCAATAAAATATTTTCTGAAAGAAAAGTGAAGAAATACACCAATAAAACAGCGCAGATGGATTCAGCAGGAATGGAGCCACCTTTTCAACATGGTGGCCTGACCCTCAGGAGGTCTCTCGACCCCCCGCTCTCTGGGGAGCGGTGAAAATGATGACTGCCGACATTATCTGTGTTATTGACCAGAGGCTGAGTGTGCTGACTCAATATCTGTGAGCTCATGAGGCCCAGCTGCAAAACGCCAGGAAGAGGCTCGATGATCCGGAGGAGAGAATCCTGAACATTCAGCAAGATGCCTCCTCGATGGAGGCAAGAATTCAATCCTTTGAAAACCAGCCGAGTGGCTGGCGGAGGTCCCGGAGGACCGAGGGTCGGAGAAAGAACATCCGAGTCGTTGGTCTGTCAGATGGTCATCATAGAATTTACAGGGCAGCATGGTGGCCTAGTGGTTAGCACAACCGCCTCACGGCGCTGAGGTCCCAGGTTTGATCCCGGCTCTGGTTCACTGTCTGTGTGGAGTTTGCACATTCTCCCCGTGTCTGCGTGGGTTTCGCCCCCACAACCCAAAAATGTGCAGAGTAGGTGGATTGGCCACGCTAAAATTGCCCCTTAATTGGAAAAAATAATTTGGTAATCTAAAATTATTTTTTTTTAAATCATAGAATTTACAGTGCAGGAGACGACCACTTGGCCCAGCGAGTCTGCGCCTTGGAAACAGCACCCCACCCAAGCCCATACCTCCATCCCATCCCCGTAACCCCACCTAAACTTTTATTTGGACACTATGGGCAATTTATCATGGCCAATCCACCTAACCTGCACATCTTTGGACTGGGAGGAAACCCGTGCACCCGGAGGAAACCCACGCAGACACGGGGAGACCGTGCAGACTCCGCACAGTGACCCAAGCTGGGAATCGAACCTGGGACCCTGGAGCTGTGAAGGAACTGTGCTAACCACTGTGCTACCATCCGCCCAAAATGGTGTTATTTTCTGTCCATTTAGTGTGGAGGGCAAGGCTCCCGTTAGGTTCTTCGACGACCGATTCACATCAAGCTGGATATGAAGCCTGGGCGTTTCAAATTAGAAAGGGTGCATCGGTCTTGGAGGCCGAGGGATAATTTTCATCCGAGGCCTGTTATCATTCACTTCCACAACGTGAAAGTTCGCCAGAAGGTCCTGGAGACGGGTACGGTGAGGTGGTGTCTGGCTCCAGGTGGGAGTGAGGAGTCAGGATGTTTTGACAGCAACACAAACGAAGTGTTGAGGCTTCGATGAGGTTCAAAGGCAGCTCAAGGCTGTGGGGAGTGAATTCTGTCAGGCTTTATCCTGCAACCCGAAAAATGGTCTCCAACAACTCCATCAAGTCTTTCAATAATCCAACTATTGCCTTGGCCTTCATTAAATCAATGAAGGGCCAGGATCTGGAGGGATGGTTTACAGCTCGGACTAACTCAGGTTCTAATCCAGACTCTTTCCCTGTCATGGTGTTGTCTGAATTTCAGAATCACAGAAATACACATAGTGACAGGAGTAGGCCATTCAGCCCCTCGAATCTGTCCTGCTGGTGGCTACCACCATGGCTTCGCCTCCTTCTTCACCCTGATGTCGCTCTGCTTCACATTACTGAGAAGGCATCCCTCTGGCAAAGCCATGCTGACTATTCCTGCCTCTCGAAGTGGAGATGGATTTGTTCCTTCTGAATGTTCTCCAATAGTTTCCCTACCACTGACGTGAGACTCACTGGTCTGTAGTTTCCTGGCTTATCTCTACAAACTTTCTTAAATAGTGGGATCATATTAGCTGTTCTCCAGTCCTCTGGCACCTAATCTGTCACCAAAGAGGAATTAAAAATTTGGGTCAGGGCCCCTGCAATCTCACATCCCACAGCATCCTGCGACACAATTCATCCAGACCTGGAGATCTGTCCACTTTTAAGCCTGCCAACACTTCCAATGCCTTGTCACTCCCTCTGTCAACTCGCTCAA
The DNA here is from genome assembly GCF_902713615.1 of Scyliorhinus canicula. NCBI lineage: Eukaryota > Metazoa > Chordata > Chondrichthyes > Carcharhiniformes > Scyliorhinidae > Scyliorhinus > Scyliorhinus canicula. The sequence continues at coordinate 51,417 of NW_024055744.1, forward strand.
AAAACTCTCGGTCTCTCTCCCCGAGTTCCATATCTACCTCCTCATTCTCTTGGCTGGAGACAGATGTGAAATATTTGTTCAACACCCAAACCAACGTCCTCTAAAGTTTCTCTCCATTTAGATAATAAGTTGCCTTTTTATTCCTCTGACCAAAATGGATAACCTCACACTTATGCATGTTAAATTCCATCTTATCAAATGTATTATGGAAGTCCAAATACGTCTACATGACCCCATTATCCACTTGGCTTATTACTTCAAACAAATCAGTCAAACATGATTTACCCTTCACAAAATCACGCTGATTGATGGATTGCGGTTTGATTTTCCAAATGTCCAGTTACTATTTCCTCAATCATGGATTCCAGATCTCCCAACAACAGCTTTTAAACTAACTAGTTTCTGCATTTTTGAACAGGAGGGGTTACATTAGTCTTTTGTTCTAATGCAGTGACATTGTCAATACCCCCGCGCGGTCTCGATGAGGTTGTTTGCGGAGAGAAGCCGGAAATGACGACAGTGAGTGGAGAATGTTTATTGTTTCACATTGGGCACCAGGGCCGCACTGGGGTTTGTAAACCCCGCCCCCCGACACTGACCTCTCACCTGACAATGCCAGGGCAATGATTGACGGCAGCTTCTGGCCAATAGGGCTCAAGGGGCGGATTCGGAGGACCGGTCGGGAGCGGCTGATCCTCCAGCCAATCGGAGTGAACGAGGAGGCGGGACTGGGCCGAGTGAAGCATGCGCAGTGCGATTAATGGCGGCGCAGAGAAAGTTCTTTCTGGGATCCACAATCCGTAATGGTGGGAATGGCGGGACCGAGGGAGAGATGACTCAGGCGCGTCGTTGGACACACTTCGTAAATATGTTATATAAACTGAAAACCCGTAATAATAACCTACCGGTACCGCGGGGCCTGCAGCTTTCTCATAGACGGGATAATGGGGCTGCCATCTCTATCGCGCGCTAGCGGGGTTGCGCATGCGCACCCATCAACTTTATTTGGGCACCAGCAGCAGTGCGCACGCGCACCCGCCATTTTTATTGGGGGCAGCAGCAGCGCAGTTCAGGCTCAGTCGCCATCATTGTTGAGGGCAACATTTTTGAAATGTTTCATCATGACAGACTGTTTCACTCAGTTACAAATTCCTATTTATGAGACAGAACAATGATACATGTCCAGGGCAGTGACAATAATTCAGATTTATTTTGTGCCATGACAGAATAAAGCTTTTTGAGACATTTCAGAGAAATGTTACAAAATAACAATTGACACTGATCCACAAGAGGAGATATTAGATTTTAAGGATAATCTTAACAGAGGAAAGTGAGTGAGAGAGTCGGAGATTTTTAAGGAGGAAATTCCAGAGCTTGTGGCCCAGTCAAATGATGAGGTCAGTAATGGTGGACCGAATAAAATCAGAAATGCTATAGTGGCCGGAATTAAATGAGGGCAGAGGTCTTGAAGGGGTGTGTGTGGAGGAGATAACAGAGATCAGGATGATCACAACTACAGGAAAAGAAGAAGGGGAAATTTCAACTTTTGGTACTTCTTAAAAGGAAAGTGAGCCCAGGGGATGTGTAAACAAGACTTGTTTGTATTGTATTTGTTTTATTGTCACATGTACTGCGGTACAGTGAAAAGTATTCTGTGTACAGTCATAACTTCATAAGATACAGGAGCAGAATTAGGCCATTTGGCCCAATGTGTCTACTCCGCCATTCTATCATAGCTGATATGTTCCTCATCTGCTACCTACAATGCTAAAGACCAAGAGCTGTATTGCAAAATCAGTCCGAGCATCTCCTCTCGAGAACACATGACCTAGGAGCAGGAGTAGGCAATTTAGCCTCCCGAGTCTAAATACCTTCAATGTGATCATGGCTGATCCCATCCTGGGCTCAACTCCACCGTCCTCCATAAGCCTTCAACCCATTACCAATTAAAAATAACTCCTCCCTGCCAATAAACATGTGCCTCGGCCATATTGGGGAATGCAAAATATGTATGCCGGCTAAAGGGGGGAGGCCACAGTTATCATTACAAAGATGCTTACCTGTAAATATATATGTTAATTTTTGCGTTTTCTTTTTTTTTCTCTCTCTCTAACAATTTGTAATTTGTTCAATATAAAACATGAAAACTGAATAAAAAACATTTATAAAAAAAAAAATAACTCCTCCCTGAATTTACTCACTGTCCCTTCATCCACCACAAATTCCACAGATTCACAACCCTTTGCGGGAAGTAGTTCCTCTTCAAATTTGCTACCTCTTATTCTAAGATTATGACCTCATTTAAAATGCCCCACAAAAGGAAGCATCAGCGCCACGTCTACTTTATAATCTTCATCATTGTCACAAGTAGGCTTACATTGACACTGCAATGAAGTTACTGTGTAAATCCCCGAGTCGTCACACTCCGGTGCCTGTTCAGGTACACAGACGGATGTCTTTAAGGATTTGTAGGAGGAAATCGGAGCACCGGGAGGAAACCCACGCAGACACAGGGAGAATGTGCAGACTCCGCACAGGCAGTGACCCAAGCCAGGAATCGAACCCGGGACGCTGGCACTGTGAAGCAACAGTGCTAACCACTATGCTACCATGCCGCCCATTAGCCATACCTTTTAGCATCTTCTTTACCTCAGTTAGATCTCCCTTCATTCTTCTAAGAGACAGTATAGGCCTAAACTATTCAATCTCCCCTCATCTCTGGAATCAACCTAGTGAACCTCCTCTGAACTGCCTCTAACGCCACTACATCTTTCCTCAAATAAGGGGATCAAAACTGTGCACAATACTCCAGGTGCGGACTTACCAATGCCTTGTATGGTTGCAACAACACTTTGTTACTCAATTCCTTTTGCTAACATTCCATTTGCTTTCCTTATTATCTGCTGCACCTTCATGCTCATTTTCTGTGACTCATGCACAAGGACACCCAGATCGCTCTGCATAGGGCACCCCAAAGTCTCTCCCCATTTAGATAAGCTGCCTTTCCATTGTTTTGACCAAAATGCATGACCTCACACTTATCCACAACTCCATCAGCCACATATTGGACTACTTTCCTAACCTATCTATATCCATTTGTCAGGTTCTTATTTTCTCATTGCAGTTTACTGTCCCACCTATTTTTGTGTAATATACAAATTTGGCTGTAGAACCTTCTATCCCTGTATCCAAGTTGTTAATATAGATTGTAAATAGCTGGGGCCCAAGGACTGAACCCTGTGGCATCCCACTAGTTACATTTTGCCATCCAGAAAAATAATCATTTATCCTGACTCTGTCTCCTGTCTGTCAGCCAGTTTTACATCTAAGCTAATAAATGTGATTTCACCTTGTCAATTAACCTTCTGTGTGGCAACTTATCAAATGCCTTCCGGAAGTCCAGATATACTACATCTCCAGGGTCCCCATTATCCACTTTGCTTGTTGCAACTTCGAAGAATTTACAATTCTTTAGTCCAGAAATTAACTTTCTTAGTTAGTATATGGAATGGTGGGACGTGAATTCAATTTTTTTTAAATCTGGATTTAAAAGTCTAATGATGACCATGAAACCATGGTTGTTTGTCATAAAACCCCATCTGGTTCCCTCCTGTCCTTTAGGGAAGGAAATCTCCTTCCCTTACCTGGTGTGGCCGACATGTGACTCCAGGCCCACAGCAAAGTAATTGACTCTGAAAATGCCCTCTGAAATGGCTGAGCAAACCACTCCGTTCAAGGGCAATTAATGATGGACAGTAAATGCCCAGCTAGCGACACCACATCCCATGAGATATATTTTTAAACTTGAGGAAGGATGTGAAGGCAATGGAGTGCAGAGTTCATAGAAGATTCACAAGAATGATTCCAGGGATAAATAACTGGAGCTATGAGGAGAGGTTGGGTCTGTTTTCCTTGGAGAAAAGAAGGCTGAGAGGAGACTTGTAGAGGTAATCCAAGATCCTGAGGGGTTTGGATAGGGTAAATAATGAAAAGCTATTTCCCCTCAGGAGTACATCAAGAACAAGAGACCACAGATTCAAAATAATTAGCGAAAGGAGCAGAAGTGACCTGAGGCCAAATGTTTTCACCCAGAGGGTGGTTGGAGTCTGGAATGAACGTATTAAGATGGAGATGGAGCTTCAATCAAGGTATTTAAAAGGGAATTGGATTATTATCTGCAAAGAAAGAATGTGCAAGGTTACAGGGATAAGGCAGGGGAGTGGGATTAGGTAGAATGTTCTTTCAGTGAGCAGTGCAGATTCGATGGGCTGAATGGCCTCCTCCTGAACTGTAACAATTCTGTGGTCCTGTCAGCACAGGCCCTCCATCATCAGCATTGGAACTGAAACTCCGATCATTACATTAACACACAACCACACTGGAATTTCAGAAAACTGGGAAATCTTCCGAGGACAACTGACACCAATATCAGGTGAAACTCACCAACCGCCCAATGTCTCCAACAGATTGATAGGATTGATGAAAGCTCAGTGTTTAATCTGGGAGAAGGTGAACCAGAGAACAGAAATAATTCAGAGTACGAAAAGATCAAAATAATGTCCCAGTCAACAGATCAATCAGTCTCCTCTTATCATTGAGGAAACCAAATATTCAAAACAGTGTCTGAATCAAAGCTGATTTAATCAATATTTATACAGAACATTAATGCACACCCCAGCTTTCAGGCTTATTAATATCAGCAGCAACAAACTCCAGCTGTCAGAGTGAAGATGGTTCGGTCCGGATGTGATTAACAGCAGAATCCAAATCCAATCCCTGCAGTCACTTGTGAACTCGCTGGTGTCTCAGCCTGTGGGATTACTGAGTGAATCCCTTCCCACACACCGAGCAGATGAATGGCCTCTCCCCAGTGTGTCTCCGCTGGTTCTTAAGAAGGTTGGACTTCCAAGTAAAGCCACAGTTCGAATGGCTAGCATCTCGGCTGAAATGCTACTTAGGGCTCAGGCAGTGTCATTGGGTTATTTTCCCTAAAGCTGCGGCCAATTTAATGTATTCTCTGGTCCGTACGATGATATTCATTTCTCAGCCCCTGTGATCTCACGTTTAGATCTCCTGATGATAGTGGGAGGTTGATATTTCTCAAACTGTGGGATGAGAGGTCCATGTTTTGAGTCAGCGTTTATAGCATCGGCTAGGGAAAGGGAAAGGGAATGACGGATAAAGGGGATAATGAATCCTAAATAGCACGCTCCTCTCCCGCTCACTGGGAGCAAAGGTTATGCAGTATTACTGAAGATGTAATAGGTGCCATTATAGGTAGAATATTGGGCCCAACGTTCTGTAAAATTTGTCCCATCGGTGTGATTAGGTTGCCCTTTAAAGTCAATGGGATTCTCTTCATATCCATAGACCACAACTTTCTTGAGTCATGAGTGCACATTTTACTGGCACTCACATCCAAATAATATTCACATTTACTGTATCCCACATTCCATGCTCTATGATTATAGCTGATTAAATATATGGTTCCAGTATGATTATGACCAGTTGGGAAGGTTACTTGGGGTGGTTTCTGTTTCTGATCAAAGACATGTTGATACCATCCCTTGAAAGTGTTTAATGGGCAGCCTGCAGATCGCCATCTCTTAACCTCATGGTTTATCATTTCTTTGGTTCTGGTGTCTCCACATTGGGGAAGGGTATAGTCGGGATTTTGGAAAATGTAGCATTCTGCCATTTGGGATAAAGTAAAAGGAACAGGCTGTAGTGGGATACCTGCTTGGGAATTGGTAGGGATAGAAGAACACACCCAGCACTTAGAGACGTTAAAGTCTCTGACATAGGTATAGGACATAAGAACTAGGAGCAGGTGTAGGCCATCTGGCCCCTCGAGCCTGCTCTGCCATTCAATGAGATCATGGCTGATCTTTTGTGGACTCAGTTCAACTTTCCGGGCCGAACACCTTAACCCTTGATCCCTTTATTCTTCAAAAAACGATCTATCTTTACCTTAAAAACATGTAATGAAGGAGCCTCAACTGCTTCACTGGGCAAGGAATTCCATAGATTCACAACCCTTTGGGTGAAGAAGTTCCTCCTAAACTCAGTCCTAAATCTACTTCCCCTTATTTTGAGGCTATGTCCCCTAGTTCTGCTGTCACCCGCCAGTGGAAACAACCTGCCCGCATCTATCCTATCTATTCCCTTCATAATTTTTAATGTTTCGATAAGATCCCCCCTCATCCTTCTAAATTCCAACGAGTACAGTCCCAGTCTAGTCAACCTCTCCTCATAATCCAACCCCTTCAGCTCTGGGATTAACCTAGTGAATCTCCTCTGCACATCCTCCAGCGCCAGTACGTCCTTTCTCAAGTAAGGAGACCAAAACTGAACACAATACTCCAGGTGTGGCCTCACTAACACCTTATACAATTGCAACATAACCTCCCTAGTCTTAAACTCCATCCCTCTAGCAATGAAGGACAAAATTCCATTTGTCTTTTAATCACCTGTTGCACCTGTAAACCAACCTTCTGTGACTCGTGCACTAGCACACCCAAGTCTCTCTGCACAGCGGCATGCTTTAATATTTTATCGTTTAAATAATAATCCCGTTTGCTGTTATTCCTACCAAAATGGATAACCTCATATTTGTCAACATTGTATTGCATCTGCCAGACCCTAGCCCATTCACTTAACCTATCCAAATCCCTCTGGACACTTCCAGTATCCTCTGCACTTTTCGCTTTACCACTCATCTTAGTGTCATCTGCAAACTTGGACACATTGCCCTTGGTCCCCAACTCCAAATCATCTATGTAAATTGTGAACAATTGTGGGCCCAACACGGATCCCTGAGGGACACCACTAGCTACTGATTGCCAACCAGAGAAACACCCATTAATCCCCACTCTTTGCTTTCTATTCATTAACCAATCCTCTATCCATGCTACTACTTTACCCTTAATGCCATGCATCTTTATCTTATGCAGCAACCTTTTGTGTGGCACCTTGTCAAAGGCTTTCTGGAAATCCAGATATACCACATCCATTGGTTCCCCGTTATCTACTGCACTGGTAATGTCCTCAAAAAATTGCACTAAATTATTTAGGCAGGACCTGCCCTTTATGAACCCATGCTGCGTCTGCCCAATGGGACAATTTCCATCCAGATGCCTCGCTATTTCTTCCTTGATGATAGATTCCAACATCTTCCCTACTACCGAAGTTAAGCTCACTGGCCTATAATTTCCTGCTTTCTGCCTACCTCCTTTTTTAAACAGTGGTGTCACGTTTGCTAATTTCCAATCCACCGTGACCACCCCAGAGTCTAGTGAATTCCGGTAAATTATCACTAGTGCGTCTGCAATTCCCCTAGCCATCTTTTTTAGTACTCTGGAATGCATTCCATCAGGGCCAGGAGACTTGTCTACCTTTAGCCCCATTAGCTTGCCCATCACTACCTCCTTAGTGATAACAATCCTCTCAAGGTCCTCACCTGTCATAGCCTCATTTCTATCAGTCGCTGGCATGTTATTTGAGTCTTCCACTGTGAAGACCGACCCAAAAAACCTGTTCAGTTCCTCAGCCATTTCCTCATTTCCCATTATTAAAACTTCCTTCTCATCCTCTAAAGGACCAATGTTTACCTTAGCCACTCTTTTTTTGTTTTATATATTTGTAAAAACTTTTACTGTCTGTTTTTATATTCTGAGCAAGTTTACTCTCATACTCGACCTTACTCTTCTTTATAGCTTTTTTAGTAGCTTTCTGTTGCCCCCTAAAGATTTCCCAGTCCTCTAATCTCCCAGCAATCTTTGCCACTTTATATGCTTTTTCCTTCAATTTGATACTCTCCCTTATTTCCTTAGATATCCACGGTCGATTTTCCCTCTTTCTACTGTCCTTCCTTTTTGTTGGTATAAACCTTTGCTGAGCACTGTGAAAAATCGCTTGGAAGGTTCTCCACTGTTCCTCAACTGTTCCACCATAAAGTCTTAGCTCCCAGTCTACCTTAGCTAGTTCTCCTCTCATCCCCTTGTAATCTCCTTTGTTTAAACACAAAACACTAGTATTTGATTTTACTTTCTCACCCTCCATCTGTATTTTAAATTCCACCATATTGTGATCGCTCCTTCCGAGAGGATCCCTAACTATGAGATCATGAATCAATCCTGTCTCATTACACAGGACAAGATCTAGGACCGCTTGTTCCCTCGTAGACATGTAAAGGAACGTGTTAACATTGAACTCCTGGGTAAGGCCTGCTGGGCCAAACATGGAACTGAAAATCAATATTATGGCAAACATTTTTACAGATTCTGATTTTTGTCCGCGCGCTTCACATGTGATGCGTAAATCCATGATTTATTTCCTTGGGAGTTTCACGGCTGACTGAGTTGTGAGTAATATCTGGTAGGGGCCTTCCCACTTGGCTGCTAACGGCTCGCGCTGAATTTTTTTTACGTAAACGGATTCGCCGGGCACCAAGTCGTGCCCCCCCTCAGGAGGATCGCCTCAAGCTGCCGACACCTGACAGCATTTGTTACGTTTTGACAACAACTAAGTAAAGCATCAGTAACCTGCAAACCTCCTGGCAAACAGCACCTGGAAAGTGGGTTCCATTGTCTGAGTCAATGCTCGCTGGTACTCCCCATCTGGGAATATAGTCTTTGTATAGGACTTTGGCTGTGTGGGTGGCTGGAGCAGCCTCTCCCCATTTCGAGAGGTTATCCACTATTACAAGGACATCAGTGTATCTTTGGCATGCAGGAAGGGTGATGTAATCGACCTGTTTGTTCTGGAATGGTCCTGCAGGGGCAGGAGCTTTTAGCTGAGGTATTGATCTTATGGGTCCTAAGTTGTTCTTTTGACAGGTTACACAGCGGTTCGATACCAATTGTGCATGTGTTTGGAACCCTTTGCCAGACCAACTTTTCTGGAATCGAGCCATCATCTTTCCTGGGGCTAAATGTCCCCATGAATGGATCTGTTGGGCCAGAAATGGCATCAGTGCCTGTGGTGCAACTGGTTTATCCGTCTGAACTTGTCTCCAAATATCATCATCATACCACTGGATACCCGAGTCTAACCATGGCCATTTCTCTTGTGCAGTGTCATGTTGCATTTCACGTAGATCTTGTAATAAATTGGTCACTCACAATTTGTAGATGTGTCTTGGTTCTGCTGAAGAATTCCACTGGAAGGCAGCTTCCTTTGCAACTCGGTCTGCAAGGGCATTTCCTTGTGCTTCTATCGTGTTGTCTTCAGTATGGGCCTTGCACTTTAGAATGGATACTTCCTTTGGCAAAGCTATGATTTCTAGGAGGTCATCATTTCAGCGGTGTGAGTCTGGAACTCGCTGTCTGACAGGGTCATAGAAGCAGAAATCCTGATCACTTTAAAATTAATGTCTTGGATATCCAATTAAAGGACTGGGACACACAGGACAATCGACTGAGATCTGCAAAATGGGATTAAGCTGAATAGCTCCACTGCAGCCAGCACACACACAATGGGCCAAATGGCCTCTGGACCAGAGCTTTTGAGGTTTTTACTCTGATAGTTGGAGTTTGTTTCTGATGATAATAACTTCTAAGGGAGTGGAGATTAACATTCTAGATATTGATGAAATAAATCAGCTGTTTTAAACACGTTGTAGATTTTTGTCTTTCCCGCCTGAGTGTTTAGCATCACCTGGCTGGAGCTCAGAAAGGACAATCTCACCTCATAGAATCAGAGAATTTACAGTTCAGGGGGAGGCCATTCGGCCCATCGAGTCTGCACCAGCCCTTGGAAAGCGTACCCTACTTAAGCCCACACCTCCACCCTATCCCCGTAACCCAGTAGCCCAAACCTTTTGGACACGAAGGGCAATTTAATATAGTCAATCCACCTAACCTGCACATCTTTGAACTGTGGGAGGAACGCGGAGCACCTGGAGGAAACCCACGCAGACATGGTGAGAACTTGCCTACTCCACAGAGACAGTGACCCAAGCCGGGAATCGAACCCGGGTCTGTGAAGCAACAGTGCTATCCACTGTGCTACCATGCTGCCATTGCATCCAAGCTCCCGGATTGTCTGTCTTCTCTCCGGGTAAGATTCTGTTTGTCTCTTGTATTTCACTACTGTTCACTACTGCAAACACACCAGCGAATTCACACTGGGAAGAGACCATTTGCCTGCTCCTTTCACTACTGCACTACAAGACAGAGACTTGATTGAAGGGATTCAAACATGGAAGATCTGGGAAAGATGGGCATGGATTTTGGAGGTGGCAACATGTTCAAAGAGTTTGGAGAGGAGAGGGAGGTTGAAGATGGGGCAGTAATTTGTAAGGATGGCAGGGTCAAGGGTTTGTTTTATTGAGGGGGTGATGATGGGAGATCTGAAGGACAGAGGGACAGTACCTGAAGAGAGAGAAATGTTGACAATATCCATGGACACAGGGTAGTTGGCTGATCAGTAGCTGAGTGGGAATAGGGTCGATGGAGCAGGAGCTGGGTCTTATGGACAAGATGAGCTCCAAGAGGGCAGGAGGGGAGATGGGAGAGAAACTAGAGAAAGATGTGAATTCAGGGCTCGGGAAAGGATGAAATTTAGAGACAGTTTGGTCCGGTGGGCTCGTGGAAGGGAGGGAAGCAGCAGAGGCAGCTGATCGGATTGACTCAATCTCAGTCACAAAAAAGCTCCACAAGCTCCTCACACTTCTTGTTGGAGGTGAGGATCGAAGAGACAGGGGAGAGCGAGAGTACTTCAAAAGGAACTAATTTGTATCAGAGTAATTAAAAAGTTTCAACACACTGCGTATTTAAGACAAATCTAATTTATTTGACTATGAGCCAGAATATTGGCCCCTGTAAATGGCCTGGATTTGTTATCAACATAAAGAGACCCAAATGAACATGGTTCAGTCCTGAATGTGCGGAACGGCAAAATCCAATCACTGTGGTTACTTGTGGCCTCGTTGGTGTCTCAGCATGTTGGATAACTGAGTGAATCCCTTCCCACACTTGGAGCAGGTGAATGGCCTCTCCCCGGTGTGAATTCGTTGGTGTCTCAGCAGACTGGATAACTGAGTGAATCCCTTCCCACACTTGGCACAGCCGAATGGCCTCTCCCCGGTGTGAATTCGTTGGTGTCTCAGCATGTTGGATGACTGTGTGAATCCCTTCCCACACTCTGAGCAGGTGAATGGCCTCTCTCCGGTGTGACCTCGCTGGTGCTTCTGCAGGTCAGATAACTGAGTGAATCCCTTCCCACACTTGGCGCAGGTGAATGGTCTCTCCCCAGTGTGAATTCGCTGATGTGTCTGAAGGTTGGATAACTGAGTGAATTCCTTCCCACACTCGGCGCAGGCAAATGGTCTCTCCCCAGTGTCAACTCGTTGATGCTTCTGCAGGTCAGATGACTGTGTGAATCCCTTCCCACACGGTGCGCAGGTGAATGGCCTCTCCCTCGTGCGATTTCGCTGATGTTCAGTGAGGTGAGATGATTGTCTGAACCCAGTCCCGCAGTGAGAGCACCTGAACGGTCTCTCGTCAGTGTGAACACGTTGATGGCTCATCAGACTCCCAGAACTTTTATAGCACTTCCTGCAGTCTGGACATTTAAAAGGTCTCTCATCAGTGTGAACTCGCTGGTGACTCAGCAGGTTGGATGACCGAGTGAATCCCTTCCCACACTCTGAGCAGGTGAATGGTCTCTCCCCAGTGTGAACCCGCTGGTGTGTGGACAGTGTGGATGATCGAGTGAATCCCTTCCCACACTTGGAGCAGCTGAATGGTCTCTCCCCACTGTGAACTCGTTGATGATTCCGCAGGTTGGCTGAGTGAATCCCTTCCCACACTTGGAGCAGGTGAATGGTCTCTCCCCAGTGTGAATGCGTCGATGAGTTTCCAGCTGGGATGGGGCAGTGAATCCTTTCCCACAGTCCGCACATTTCCACGGTTTCTCCTCGGTGTGACTGCATTTGTGGCTTGTGAGGCCTGATGATAGAGCGAATCCTCGTCCACACACACAACACGTGGATGGTTTCCCCGCATTGTGAACGATGCTTTTTCCTTCCATGTTCAAAGAACGATGATATTCAGGATATGATAAATTGAGGGCTCTGTGAGATCCTGATGTGATGCTTGGTTTGATTCTGCAGACTTTGAAGCCTCCCGTTCGAACACCCTGTGAAACTAATTTAAAAACAGAAAATAGGGAGTGAGAGAGAACCCACAAAAACACAAAGGCAGGTTGTGAAATTGAGCTGAATGAATCTGGTCATTTGTGGGGCCGGCACTGGGAAAAAGTGACCATGAAAACTGCTGGATTGTCACAAAAACCAAACTGGCCTCTTTGGGAGGAGAAAGAGGTGAAGAGAGATTTTGTATATCTACAAGTCATACAAAAGAGAATAGATGGCAAAGCAAATTCTACCTTGAGCTTCATAAACAGTAATATTGATACCAAAACTATTCTTCTGGTGGCACAGTGATTAGCACTGCTACCTCACAGCGCCAGGGACCCGGGTTCAATTCCGGCCTTGGTGACTGTGTGGAGTTTGCACTTTCTCCCAGTGTCTGTGTGGGTTTCCACCTGGTGCTCAGGTTTCCTCCAACAGCCCAAAGAAGGGCAAGTAAGGTGGATTGGCCTTGCTAAATTACCACTTAGTGTCCAGGGATGGGCAGGTTAGGTGGGGCTATGGGGTTACAGGGACAGGGTAGGGGTTTGGGCCTAGACAGGGTGCCCTTTCAGAGAATCAGTGCAGACTTAATGGGCCGAATGGCCCCCTTCTGCACTGTAGGAATTCTATGGTTCTAATTCTATTCTATGAATCTTTATAAAGCTCTGGCCACCACTCTTCAGGAAGGATGTGAAGGTTCCTGGAGAAGGTGCAGAGGAGATTTACCAGAATGGTTCCAGCAAAGGAGGTTGAGGGGAGATTTGATTCAGGGACACAAGATTATGCCAGATTTCCATTGGGTGGACAAAGAAACTCTGTTTCCATTCACTGATCGTACAAGCAGTCGGGACACAGATTTAAAGTTTTGGGTAAAACCTGGATTGAACGATATAAGGTCCTGAGGGGTTTTGACAGGGTGGATATGGAGAGGATGTTTCCTCTTGTGGGAGAATCTGGAACAAGGGCATCACTGTTGCAAAATAAGGGGTCATACATTTAAGATGGAGATGAGGATTTTTTATTCTCTTGAAGGTTGTAAGACTTTGGAACTCATGTCCTTAAAAGGCAGTGGAAGCAGACTCCTTGAATATTTTTAACGCAGAGCTGGATAGATTCTGGATGAGCAAGGGGGTGAAAGGTTATCAGGGGTAGGCAGGAATGTGGAGTTGAGGTTAGAATGAGATCAGCCGCAATCTTATTGAATGCTGAGCAGGCTCGAGGGGCCGAGTGGCCTGTTCCTAGTTTGTATGTAAAAGGTACAGGAGATATGAGGTGATATGAAATATATGTTTTTACACAGCGAGCGGCAATGACCTGAAACTTGCTGCCTATCAGGGAGTTTGAAAATAGACACAATGAATCATTTGATTTCAAAAGGAAATTGGATAGACATCTGAGGGAAATAAACCTGCGAGGATACAGGGATGGAGCAGGAGAATGGGACTTACTGGATTGCTCCAGAGAGCTAGCATGGACTCAATGGGCCGAATGCCATTCTCTGTGCCATCATGTCTCTGACTGTTTTGTGTAATCTAGTTTTGTAATTTAATCCTCAAGTCAATCTGTGCTACACTCCCTCCGAGGCCATTCTATCCTTCCTCAGGTTTGTTGCCCAGAACTGAACACAGTTCTCCAGGTTTGGTCTAACCAGGGTTTGTGAATCTCGGGGCTTTTCCAGTCACACTGAGACCTGAAATCTTCCCTCACAGATAGAACAGACAAACCTTTTACCTTCCACACCCAGATGCTGCTGAAATTCAGGTTCTGACGAATCGAGACTCTGTCAGATTGCGATGTGACGTTTGGTTAGCGTTTCCCGTCTGTTAAACCTCCTCTTCCAGTATCATATAAATTTACAAAAACCTCAGTCAGTTTAGGATAAAAATTCACAACATTTTCTCCTCACCAACTTTGATTAAATGTATTCCTGGAGGTTTGATCACATGACCTGCCCCCATCCTCCAGCCATTAATCGGCCAACACATCCATCCTTGTGACACACTGCCTTCCTCGGCGAATTGGGAAGCAAAGTGACTTATTACCTTACAGGACAGTTACTGCCTAACGATTTTCCAGACACCAAGGTATGAATCTCACCAACACAAGGAGCGGAGTTGGTGTGAACTCGGGCAGGAGGAGCTTCGGAACGGTAAATATAAATAATGTACCTTGGGAAATCAGGGCCTAGGCAGCAGGGAGAGGAGTTGGCGCAAATCCAGGGAGAAGGAGCTTCGGAACAGTAAGTATAAATAACTTACCTCAGAGTAAAGCTGATTGGCTGGTTGGGAATCTGTTCTAAATTTGAGAAACTGGAGTAATTAACTAAGTAGGGAGTAACTCGGAGATCAGTAACCAGGATATTGCTGTTAGTATCTATAATCAACGATTTGGATGAGAATGTACAAGGCATAGAACATTACAGCGCAGTACAGGCCCTTCGGCCCTCGATGTCCTTGATCAGTAAGTCCTCTGTCCTTCATCAGTAAGTTTGCAGGTGACACTAAAATAGGTGGTATTGTAGACAGTGAGGAAGGTTATCAAAAATTGCAGCAGGATCTTGATCAGCTGGGGAAGTGGGCCGAGAAATGGCAAATGGTGATCAATACAGATCAGTGTGAGGTGTTGCATTTCAGAAACTCAAATCAAGGTCCGACTTTCACAGTGAATGGTAGGGCCTTAGGGTGTATCATGGAACAGAGGGATCTTGGAGTTCAAGTGCACGGTTCTTTAAAGGTGGAGTCACAGGTAGATAGGGCAGCACGGTAGTATAGAGGTTAGCACAGTTGCTTCACAACTTCAGGGTCCCAGGTTCAATTCCCCGCTGGGTCACTGTCTGTGCGGAGTCTGCATGTTCTCCCCGTGTCTGCGTGTGTTCTCTGGTTTCCTCCCACAGTCTAAAGATGTGCGGGATAAGTGGACTGGCCATGCTAAATTGCCCTTAGTGTCCAAAAAAAAGGTTAAGTGGGGGTTACTGGGTTACAGGGATAGGGTAGATAAGTGGGCTTGAGTAGGGTGCTCTTTCTATGGGCTATCCAGCTCTGGCAGACTCGATGGGCTGAATAGCCTCCTTCTGCACTGCAAATTCTCTGAAGAAGGCTTTTGGCATGCTGGCCTTCATCAGTCAGGGCATTGAGTATACAAGTTGGGAAGTTATGTTGCAGTTGTACAGAACGTTGGTGAGGTCGCACCTGGAGTATGGTGTTCAGTTTTGGCTGCGTTGCTATCGGAAATATGTTATTAAACTGGAGAGAGCGCAGAAGAGATTTACAAGGATGTTGCCAGGACTCAAGAGACCGAGTGAAAGGGAGAGATTCGACAGACCAGGGCCTTTATCTTTGGAGCGTAGGGGACTGAGGGGTGATCTTATAGAGGTGTATAAGATCATGAGAGGCATGGATAGGGTGAATGCACTCAGTCTTTTTCTCAGGGTTAGGGAGTCGGGAACTAAAGGGCATAGGTTTAGGTTAAGACGGAAAAGAATTAATGGGAATCTGAGGAGCAATGGTTTTACACAGAGGATAGTACAGAATGAGCTGCCGGAGGAAGTAGTTGAGGCAGGAACATTGACAACACTGAAAAGGCATTTGGACAGATACATGGATAGGAAAGGTTCAGAGGGATCTGGGCCAAATACAGGCCAATGGGATTGGCTTAGATGAGCTTTTTGGTTGGCATGGACCAGTTTGGGCTGAAGGGCCCATCTCCATACCATAGATTCTATGAACCCCAAGTCTCTTTGGACACCCACTGTACTGAACCTCTTTCCATTTAGAAAGTACTCAGTTCGATCCTTTTTCGGTTCAAAACAGATAACCTCACACTTGTTTATAATGCCACAAACTTGCCCATTCACCTTGTCTGTCAGTCAATATCTTCTTGCAATTTAATGCAATCATCTACGCCGTCTATGATGCCACCGAACTTTGTATCATCAGCAACTCAGAGGGGCTGGTTTAGCACACTGGGCTAAATCGCTGGCTTTTAAAGCAGACCGAGGCAGGCCAGCAGCACGGTTCAATTCCCGTAACAGCCTCCCCGAACAGGCGCCGGAATGTGGGGCTTTTCACAGTAACTTAATTTGCAGCCTACTTGTGACAATAAGCGATTTTCATTTAATTTCATTCACAGTGCAGAAGAGGCCCTTCGGTCCATCAAATTTGCACCAACACATGATAAACCTTTTTTTTTATAAATTTAGCGTACCCAATTATTTTTTCAATTAAGGGGCAATTTAGCGTAGCCAATCCACCTACCCTGCACATCTTTGGGTTGTGGGGGCGAAACCCACGCAGACACGGGGAGAATGTGCAAACTCCTCACGGACAGTGACCCAGGGCCGGGATTCGAACCCGGGTCCTCAGCGCCGTAGGCAGCAATGCTAACCACCGTGCCGCCCGAACACATGATAAACCTGACCCACCTACCTAATCGCATTTGCCAGCACTTGGCTCATAGCCTTCAATGTTATGACGTGCCAGTCTTCATCCAGGTACTTTTTTAGAGGATGTGAGGCAACCCGTTTCTATCACCCTCCGAAGGCAGTACATTCCAGACCGTCACCACCCTCTGGATAGAAATATTTTTCCTCACTACCTGTGTCAATAAATCTAATCCCCACTCTCTGCTGGTTAGCCAATCCTCTATCCAAGCTAATATATCATCTCTCAACCCCGTGGGATTTTATGTTGATTATTACCTTTTGTGTGACACCTTATCAAATGTATTCTGGGAGTCCAAATACATCTACAGGACTCCATTATCCACTTGGCTTGTTACATCTTCCAAGAACTGCAAGAAATAAATCAAACACAATCTACCCTTCGCAAAACCACGCAGACTCTGATGGATTGCAGTTTGACTTTCCAAATGTCCAGATACTGCTTCCTCAAAAATGGATTCCAACAGTTTCCCAACAACAGACTTTAAACTAACTAGTTTCCTACTTTCTGCCTTTTTGACCTAATCCAGTGACATTGAAGATTTTCTCAGTGACCCTCAGTCACCATCATTGGGATTAACTTTAAATTCCAGATGTTATTAAATTAATGGATTGGAGCTCATGTCCCCAGAACATTTTCCTGTCTCTCTGGGTGACTAATGCAGTGACATTGTCACTGAGTCAGTGTCTACCCCCTGGTCTCTATGATGTTGTTTGTGGAGAGAAGCCGGAAGTGACGGACAGTGAGAGTGGAGAATGTTCATTGTTCGGCTCTGGGGCCGCACTGGGGATTTGTAAACCCCGCCCCCCAACACCGACCCCTCACAATACCCGGCAATGATTGACGGCATCGCGCGACCAATAATGGAGTCGGCGGGTTCGGGCGGACATGTCGGGAGTGACTGGTCCTCCAACCAATCGGAGTGAATCAGGGGCGGGACTGGGCAGAGTTAGGCATGCGCACTGTGATTAATGGCGACGGAAGGTTCTTTCTCGGATCTGTAATCAGAGACGGTGGGAATGGCGGGTCCGAGGGAGAGCTGGATCATGCGGGTTGTTAGGCACGCTTCGTAAACATGTTATGTAAACCGAACACCTGACAAAATAAACCACCGATACCTGGGGATCTGAGCAGAGGCTGCAGTTTTGTTCCAGAAGAGACTATGCGACCGCCATCTTTATTTGGTGCTCGCAGCGCTACGCATGCGCCCTCGGCATCATTATTTAGATCAGTCGCGGTAGTGCGCACGCGCACCCACCATCTTTATTGGGGCACGAGCAGCAGAGCGCATGCTCAGTCGCCATCATTGTTGGGGGCAACATTTTTTAAATGTGTCTTCCTGACAGACTGTTTCACTCTGAGTTACAAATTCTTATTTATGGGGCAGAATATATGTCGAGGGCAGTGACCATAATTCGAATTTATATTATGACTTGAACAGAATACAACTTTTAAGACTTTTAGAGAAACGTCACAAAATAACAATTGACACTGAGCCACATGAATGAAAATCGCTTATCGTCACGAGTAGGCTTCAATGAAGTTACTGTGAAAAGCCCCTAGTCGCCACATTCCGGCGCCTGTCCGGGGAGGCTGGTACGGGAATCGAACCGTGCTGCTGGCCTGCTTGGTCTGCTTTAAAAGCCAGCGATTAGCCCTGTAAGCTAAACCTTCTCAGCCTCTCATGAGGAGATATTAGGTTTCAAGGAGAATCTTAACGGAGGAAATTGAGTCAGAGAGTTTTAAGGAGGAAATTCCAGAAATTGAGGCCTTGGCAACTCAGTAATGGTGAAGAGATTAAAATCAGGAATTCTCAAGTGGCTGGAATTATATGAGTGCAGAGATCTCAAAGGGGTGTGTGTGGAGGAGATTACAGTGATCTGGATGATCACTACCATGGAGGAAAAGAAGAATGAGAAATTAAAACTTTTTTGTGCCTTTTAAAAGGAAGCATTTGCAGATCAGTGGGACAGGGGCTGGTGTGAGTAAGCATATGGGTAGCAGAGTTTGGGATGGGATGGAGGGGGTTGTTTAATGTTGGAGTCCGGTTGTAATAATTTGGTTGAGACGTAACAGAAGAATGGATGATGGTTTCTGCGGCAGATGAACAGAGACTAAGGCGGAGTTGAGCTATGTTCCTGAGGTGGGAATCGGCAATCTTGGTGATGATGTGGATATGTGGTTAAGAGCTCATCTAGGGGTGAAACATTTGACAGGAATGGAATTGGTAACAAGGGAGTGGAGTTTGTAGAGGGGATGAAAGGGAATGGGTTCAGTCTTCTCAATATTTAAATGGAGGAAAGTTCTGCTCATCCAGCACTGGATGTCGGACAAGATCAGACTGTGTGTGGCTTGGAAAGGAACTTGCTGGTGGTGATGTTCACATACATCTGCTGTCCTGCTCCATCCAGGTGGTGGAGGTTAAGTGTTTTGGAGATTCTGTCAAATTGTGATTCAGTTGTTGGTTCATTGCTTCCTGTTACCCTCACTCCGTTCTCTCTCCCTTTCTGCACCAGCGAGTTCACACTGGGGAAAGGCCTTTCACCTGCCCCAATGGTGGGAAGGGATACACTCATTCATCCCAACTGCTGACACATCAGCAGATTCACAATGATGAGCGACCTTTTAAATGCGGTAAGTGCTTTAAAAGTTCTCGGGATCAGGTGTCCCATCAAAGAGTTCACACTGACGAGAAACCATTCAGCTGCTCCGACTGTGGGACTGGGTTCAGACGATCGTCTCCACTCACTCTACACCAGCGGATTCACACTGGGAAGAGGCCATTCACCTGCTCCCAGTGTGGAAAGGGATTCATTCACTCAGGCAACCTGCTGAGACACCAGTGGATTCACACTGGGGAAAGGCCTTTCACCTGCCGAGAATGGTTCAAGCTGGCACTTGGTACTCAGATTCCCCAGTACAGACACCCTTCACTTTAAAAATTACATTTCATTCAGACATAAGAGAAACCATCACCGGTTCCCCCACTGTCCGCCCCTTGCCCCCCCCTCCCCCCCCTCACCCCCACCACCACCACCACACACACACACACAAATACCCCGCAGGCCCAGAGGGACAGTGAGAGTCCAAAACATTGTTGAACAGTCTGATTGATATTTCATATGAGCCTTTTTCTGTTCCATAGAATCCCTTCAGTGCAGAACGAGGCCATTCGGCCCATCAAGTCTGCATGGACTCTCCAATACGGCACCCCACTCAGGACCACTCCTCCACCCTATCCCCTGAGGCCCACCTAACCTTTGGACACTCAAGAGGAAATCTTTTTAAATGGCCAATCCACCTCACCTGCGCTAACCATAGTCTTTGGGCTGTGGGAGGGAACTGGAGCACCCGGAAGGAACCCACGCAGACACGGGGAGGAAGTGCAAACTCTACACAGTCACCCAAGGCCGGAATCAAACCCCCTCCCTCTGATCTCCAGTTAGCCCCTGTTTGAATGAAAAGAGCCCCAGTTTCTCTCATCCCTCCATGTAACTAAAGCCTCTCTTCCCTGGGATCATCTCAGTGAATCTCTTCCACACCCTCTCCATTACCTTGACATCCTTCCTGGTGTAAGATCCCCAAAACCTGATCTAATATTCCAACTGCAGCCTAACCAATGATTTGTCCAGGTTTACATGACATCTGTCATTTTGTACTCCACACTTAGAATTATAAAACCTTGGATCCCATGTGTTTTTGAAACACTTCATCAACTTGTCCTCCCACGTTTAAATATTTGTGTATCTGAACTACTTTTTGGGTTTGGGAGATATTAACATAACATGGCTGAAATTCATTGACATCCAATGTCTGATATAATGTGTGTTATGGGGGAGAGAAGTTTAGTCTGAGTTAGAAACTCAAGCAGGAGCTTCACTGCAGACAGGTCACCGTGGAAACGCTGATCAGACATTCCATTCCACAGAATCGACTCATTGGAAACTTTTATTGGATCGGGGAGAGGACAGAGTTTGTCTGTTATTAACCTCAACATAAACTTAAACCAGAGTGAATAATAGAACAGATTAAATTCTAACCTGTGATGTTTTTGTTACAGTAATGGAATTATCAGAAATAATAGAATTAACAGGCAGGGTAGTTCAGGGAAAATGAGGAAATTACTGCAGAAACTTAACTGCTGGGAACCAAGAATGTGCCCATTGTAAGGTATATTTCTGCAGCTGCTTCTAGCTCTGACTAAGGTGGGCGATGGGGGTGGCGGTTTAGATAACATTTATGTTAGCAACAGTACTGTGAGTGGGCAGCTATGTAACTCGCCCAAGGCCATTGCGCGCGGAACAACCTTTATCAGTGTGTGTAACTTGAGGCTCGGCAGAATGCGCCTTCTCCAGCCATAACTCAGATGGCTGTACGTGTTACAATCCTAGAGTAAAAAACTATTTGATTGAAGCCTTACTGTGTCGACTCACTCATTGAACTGAGATTTTGCCTAACAAATTGGTGACCCCGACGTTGGGGGGGAGTCGAACACAACTCCGTTTAAGATCGCAGAGACAATTAAAAGCCGGCTAAAAAGAAGGTACGGAGTCAAACCTGTTAAATCAAAACTCCAAAATTGAAATTTTAAATTGTGTAATAATTGTCTCAGTGATTGAAAAAGGAGACAAAAATAGAAGACGACCATAGCCGGACGTCAAACGCCTTGGGATTGTGACACGTAAGTGTTAAGTTGAACTTAAAAGTCCTTAAGGTGTAAGATTAATGATTTCCTTCGACCAAATATTAGTGATAATATTTACCTAAAGTCTTTACTTAAAAAACTGTCAGATATCAGAAGTAGAGTGAGAAGGAAATAGAATTATTACCTTCGACCAAATATTAGTGATAATATTTACTCAAAGTCTTTACTTAAAAAACTGTCAGATATCAGAAGTAGAGTGAGAAGGAAATAGAATTATTACCTTCGACCAAATATTAGTGATAATATTTACTCAAAGTCTTTACTTAAAAAACTGTCAGATCTCAGAAGTAGAGTGAGAAGGAAGTAGAGTTTTAGAATCGGAAAATTGTTTTGTTGCCTTGTGACAAGAGGACATTACCTTCGACCAAATATTAGTGATAATATTTACTCAAAGTCTTTACTTAAAAAACTGTCAGATATCAGAAGTAGAGTGAGAAGGAAATAGAATTATTACCTTCGACCAAATATTAGTGATAATATTTACTCAAAGTCTTTACTTAAAAAACTGTCAGATCTCAGAAGTAGAGTGAGAAGGAAGTAGAGTTTTAGAATCGGATAATTGTTTTGTTGCCTGAGAGATCTGTCACGTGAAGGTCGGGCATTGAAAACAAAACAGTTTTGGATCTATTATCACCGGTTCATAAGAGACTTGAAATATAAATGTCCGCATTTGAAAACAAAACAGTTTTGGATCTATTATCACCGGTTCATAAGAGACTTGAAATATAAATGTCCGGTAACATTAGCGCGCGAAAAGAGCATAAAAATTTAGAAGAAAAATGGCCACTGGGGGAAAACTAATGCATTAAAATTGGGTATAAAATTGACAGAGAAAGAAATAGTTAAAACAGCCAACGTCTTAAAAAAAAAAAAAGGACGGCACATATGGGAAAATAACCAAGTCATTAGGCTATCCGCCTTGAATCTGTATATTAATCCATGTGAGTTTAAGCTTAAGTGAGATAAGGTGCTGTCAGGGACTGCGGAGTTCCCAAATCTTATCTCCCAGAATTCTGACATAGTAAACTGCTTTGTTACTGATATTCAGGCCTTTGTGTGAATATTTTCACCCCTAACATTTAGTGTAAGTCTGGAAGGATTTGCTGAGCTGGACGCCGCTCGAGCCGGTGGACAAGGCGAGTAGTCAAACCTTTGACCGCCTAAAATTAGAATCACTTGGCAAGGCGGACAGACGGTGAGGTAACATCCAATAAATCTAGTATCAAGGCCAAATGAGTAAAAAAGTCAGTTTAAAACATTTTTTTTGGTTTTTGAAGAGCAAAATACTCTGGTAAAAAAAAACAATGATCAAAGATGGGTGTGATTTCTGTGGAACAGAGAAAAATGGTGAGATACACAGAAGTAAAGATAAGACAAATAAAGTTCTAAGCACAAATGATAAATTAAACCTTCATACCATTTGGAAGACAGGCTGGTTTAAAGGAATTGAGCTCTAACTCCTTTAAGCATGTCAATAAAACGAGTAAAGATACTGCAGTAGGTTCTGCAAACTAGCATAAAGACCTCAAAAAACTGCCAACAATTACGGCTAACGACTGTCCCAGAATGTCTCAAGGAGAGAAAAAAAATCAAATTAAGTGAAGTCCAAAAGATCAGAAAGGGGCTAAAGCACTTAATTAGTTTTGTTCAGGAATGTCTGAGGATGACTAACCCCCCTCCCAAAACAAAAAAATGGGGAGGAAAATCAATACAAGGTTACGGTTAGAAACTTAAGAATGGATACATGTCGAGAATAACTTCAGATCGTTTCAAGCCGTCCAGATAAATTCAGCAGTAATTCAACTCACTTGAAATAAAAGAAAAATAAACATCCAGTAATGTCTCTTTCCAAAAACCGGTTAAACAACGAACATTGAAAATTGAAAGAAAGGATGGGTAATGTCTAAGGTCGCATAACGGATGGAGATGGCATCATGCCCAGTTCTCCACCACTTTTGATTCTGTACAAAAATTTAACCATTTCAGCAAGCAGGTCATCTGCACAAAGAAATATACATCTCTAAGAATAGCTAATGCCTCTAAAATTAATCAGTAGAAATTGACTTAAATGGAATGACACAGATAAAGTTTTTGAAGGAGAATGAAAAATTTTGTTCAGTATTTTAATTTTGTTCCATTTTAGAGAAAGAGAGACAGAGAGAGAGTTACGTAGAGAGAGAGACTGATAGAGACAGCGAAAGTTGAGAGAGCGAAAGAGAACGTCAGGGAGAGACAGAGAAGGGGAGGGGTAGTTAGATAAAGAGAAAGAGCGACAAGAGTTCCAGAGAGAGAGAGAGAGAGAGAGTTTTAGGCATCTAAACTTTGTTCTGAACTATTCACAGTCTTTGTATTCAGACTTTGACTTCAGACCTTGACTTGTTACGAGCTGTGATTATTTGAAAGCTTCAAATTGTCTACGCATTGTCTTTAAAGATTATAGTTTGAGTACAGTTAACAATTTTTTTTTTCTTTTCAAAGGCTATAATTTTAATCAGGGTGCAAAATCACGTATGTAAAAATAAGAAAATATTAGTTTTATGGTGTTCAGTGGAGGTTAGGATAGTTGAAATACATGTGACAAATATGATCAAGCCGGTGTTTCATTAGTTCAGGGTTAAAACTTCCCTGGCACAAAAAATCATCAGTAGGGTGAAACTAAACTGTCTCACAACGCAGATGTTTTAATTATGAGATTGCAGAATGACTTATAAACAACAGATGGGTAAATGAAATATGTCCATGAGTTTCAATAACATATTGTGTTCCCTGAAAAACTTGATAACGGGAATTTGGCAGCACTCCAACTTTTACTCCCAGCCATTTGAGTGAAAAATTTAAAAACAAGTTTCGAGATGCGAATGGCATCATTCCAATTTATGCACCCACTATACCCCCTTTTTGTCTCTGCAAGACAGTCAACCCTTTCAACAAGCTTTTGTGTGTAATCCAGAAGATGTCTTGACACTCCCATGCTGGTTTGCCTGCGAGTTCTGGCCTTTTAAATTCTGATAAAGTAATGAACAGTCCACACAGCTGAAGATGCATTTTTAATTGGAACTTACAAATCTTAAGTTTTGAATTTTCACCCTCTTAACGACCCAGGACCCAAGACCAACCCGGAGTGGGTGCAAACATGGGAAGATAGGGAAATTGAAATAAGTCAATATATCAAAATGCTCGGTAACATGGTCACTTTAGTTTCGCAACAGGTGAACAACGCGGCCGGTGACGGAGAAGAAGGACAGGAGAGTCCGATAAAAGAAGGGGACCTGGTGTGTATCAGAAAACCCGGAAAAATCCCGTGGGCTGAGGGCATTCGCCAACCGGGAGGAACTACCTCCTAGAAGAATACTTAGAAGCTGAAATGTGAAACTGGGGGGGGGAAGGGAACGAAAGAAAAACGCGCGGGTTATAAGGGGCAAGGCAAAAATTGTATGTAATGTACACCGCCCCTGGGAAGGACTTGAGACTCCGGCGGGTCGAGCCAAGAGGATTGGGGGGGTCCTCACCTACCAGAGACCTCAGGACCCAACCAGGCGGTATAGAACGCTTGGCAAAAAGGGTTTTTTATTTTTATTTTTGCGCGCGTTTCAAAACATAGGGGGCGCGGGAAGTAATTGTTGTCCTCATAAGAGGACAAAGGAGGGATTGTAAGGTATATTTCTGCAGCTGCTTCTAGCTCTGACTAAGGAGGGCGATGGGGGTGGCGGTTTAGATAACATTTAGGTTAGCAACAGTACTGTGAGTGGGCAGCTATGTAACCCGCCCAAGGCCATTGCGCGCGGAACAACCTTTATCAGTGTGTGTAACTTGAGGCTCGGCAGAATGCGCCTTCTCCAGCCATAACTCAGATGGCTGTACGTGTTACAATCCTAGAGTAAAAAACTATTTGATTGAAGCCTTACTGTGTCGACTCACTCATTGAACTGAGATTTTGCCTAACACCTTGTAAATCACAGATTAGAGAAATTCCTGCTGTCTTTTCCTCACTTGCTGCATGAACTGTGTTCCGTACAGGCCACCAAACCTCAGGAAAGATATATTGCACTTGGCAACAGTCCAGTACAGATTGACCATGATGAAGTGAGGCTGATGAACTGAGTGAGTCCCTTCCCACACACGGAGAACATTAACGGTCGCTCCTCAGTGTGAACAGGTCGATGAATCTCCCGGTCTGATTAAATCTATTCCACAATCCCCAGATTTCCAAGGTTTCTTCCAGCGTGACTACATATCGTTCGAAAGGTCAGACCATCGGCTAAAACGTCATCCACATTCCGAACATGGGAGCTGTTTCTCCCACATTGAACAGGGTCTTTGAACAACGAACAATACAGCACAGGAACAGGCCCTTTGGCCCTCCAACCCTGTACCGGTCATGATACCAACATTTGCCAAAACCCTCAGCACTTCCTTGTGCCGTATCCCTCTATACCCATCCTATCCATGTGTTTGTCAAGATGCCTTTTGAACGCCGTTAACGTATCTGCTTCCACAACCTCCCCTGGCAATGCATTCCAGGCACTCACCACCCTCTGTGTAAAAAAAACCCTGCCTCGCACATCTCCTCTAAACTTTGCCCCAGGGACCTTAAATCTATGCCCCCGGGTGACTGACCCCCCCACCCTAGGAAAGAGTGCCTGCCCATCCACTCTATCCATGCCCCTCATAATCTTGTCGACCTCTATCAGGTCATCCCTCAACCTCTGTCTTTCTCATGAAAACAATCTGAGTCTATTCAGCCTCGCCACATACCTAACACAATCCAGACTAGGCAACATCCTGGTAAACCTCCTCTGCACCCTCTCCAAATCCTCCACATCCTTCTGGTACTGTGGCGACCAGAATTGTGCGCAATATTCCAAGTGTGGCCGTAACAAGGTTCTACAAAACTATTGCATGACTTGCCAGTTTTTATACTTGATGCCCCGTCCAATGAAGGGAAGCATTCCATCTGCTTTCTTGACTATCTTGTTCCTTTTGTGATGCCAACTTGAAAGATTTGTGCACATGCACACACAGATCTCTCTGACTTTCTATATTCCTGGTAGTTTTGCCATTGACGGTATATTTCCCCTCATAATATAATAATGTTCTCCTTAACCAGTAATGCTACTCCCCCACCCCTTTTACATCCCTCTCTATCTCTCCTGAAGCATCTATATCCTCCAACATTCAGCTGCCAATCCTGCCCTTCCTTTAAACATGTTTCTGTGATAGCCACAACATTGTAATTCCAAGTACTAATAAGTGCTCTAAGTTCATCTGCCTCCCCGGTATACTTCCGGCGTTGAAACAAATACACTTCAAACCACTGTGTTTGAGCAGACAGGGTGATGTGGTTCTCTTATTTTTGTTCTCCAATTCACCTTCAGTTATTACACCTTCTGGCTCCCACCCTCCTGCCATACTTGTTTAAATCCTCCCGAGTGACTTCAGCAAACCTCCCAGCCAGGATATTGGTGCCCCTCCAGTTTAGATGTAACACGTCCTTCTTGTATAGGTCACACGTGCCCTGGAAGAGATCCCAGTGGTTGTTCACCCTCCCCCTTCAGGATGTCCCGTGTTCGTTCAGAGACATCCTGGATCCTGGCACCAGGGAGGCAACATCCCATTCTGGAGTCTCTTTCCCGTCCACAGAAGCGCCTATCTGTGCCCCTTCATATAGAGGCCCCTATAACTATCGCTCTCCCACACTTTGTCCTCCCCTGCTGAACAACAGAGCCAGTTGTGGTGCCACTGTTTAGGCTGTTGTTGTTGTTTTCCCCACTTCCCCCAACAGTATCCAAAATGGTATACCTGTTAGAGAGGGGGACAGCCATAGGAGATTCCTGCATTGCCTGCCTGCCCATTCTAATGGTCAACCATCTGTCTGATCCAGTGAACAGACTGTGGAAATAACTTTAACCAGTTACACAGCCTGAAAAAATAAGCACACCATTCACATCATGGAGACACCATGCATGTGTTCTGTGTGGACGAGGCTTCAACTGATTATCCAACCTGGAGAGACACAAGGACACCGGCACCATGGAGAAAGTGTGGAAATGTCAGGACTGTGTGAAATGGTTCAATGTTCATCTCAGCTGGAAAATCATCGACACAGTCACACTGGGGAGAAGCCAATCACCTGTTCTGTGTGTGGGAAGGGATTCAGTATGTCAGCCAGCCTCATGTCACACCAGCAAATTCACACTGAGGAGAGGCCATTCAGCTGCAGCCACTGTGAAAAGAGGTTCAGGCGGTCATCTAACCTCAATGTGTACCAGCATGTTCATACTGTGGAAAGACTGTTCACTTGCTCCATATGTGGGAAGGGATTCATTCATTCATCCAGCTTTCTGATACACAAGCAAATACACACCGAGGAGAATCCACTTACTTGTACTCAGTGTGGGAAGAATTTCAGACAGTCATCCATTCCCATCCATTCTCTTTGCACACCAACGTAATCATACCAGGGAAAGACCGTTCATCTGCTCTGTATGTGGGAAGAGATACTCTCAGTCACTTAACCTCTTGACACATCAACAGCTTCTTCAGTGACTGATGAGATGTCTATTCTGCTGTTATTGCTGCTGTTAATCACATACAAGATCGATAGTCTGACAATATTTGGTAATTTCTGCTGATGTCAACAACCCCTATAACTGGCTGCAGTTTAATATTCTGGATGCGTCACTGATTTTTGGGGCTGCAGTGTCTCTTTTTAAAAACATCTTTCCTCTTTATTCAAGATCTTTCCCAGGAACGCAATTGCTATAGCGTTATGAACTTTTACTTTAATCTTAAAAAGTTTTTGGTGCAAAATCTATAATTCAGTTTCTGAAACATTCTACTGATCTCCAAGTGGAAAATTCTGATTAATCCTTGCTGACAATTCTTTCTGACTTACACATTCTTCACTGTGACACCACCATTATGAAATTAAATTATCAACATTAAATAAAACTGTAAGTATTTCACAGGCTCATCAATAGAAACTTAATCAATCAACATTGTTACTGATGAAGTTTGGCAGTCACTGAGTTGAATCATTTCTGACACAGCAGCAGCAACATTTGGTAAAGGTGGAACCCACAACAAAGACTGGTTTGAGACCCACTCAGCAGAGATGACATATGTCATTGAAGCAAAAACCAAAGCCGACCCGATGTCCAACATAAACCCAAGAGCTAGAACAGTGCATCACTTGGGACTTGAACATTGCCAAGACCATTGTGTAAAAGATGGAGATGCTGTGCAAATAAACACTGGAGCAGCCTGCGTCAAGGAATTTTGGTTTCAGATTCCAGCATCCACAGTAATTTGCTTTTGACAAGAAGTCTGAACTGCCTTTGATTATGGATTTTAATAAAAAATTTAGTGTACCGAATTCATTTTTTCCAATTAAGGGGCAATTTAGCAAAGCCAATCCAGCTACCCTGCACATTTTTTGGTTGTGCGAGCGAAACCCAGATAAACGGGGAGGATGTGCAAACCCTCACGGACAGTAACCGGAGCCGGGATCGAACCAGGGACTTCAGCGCTATGAGGCAGCAGTGCTAACCACTGCACCACCATGCCACCCTGATTATGGAGTATGGTGAAGTTCTCACCACCAGATGTGAACATGTCCTGCTGGGTTGAACACGACTGTGAGCTGTACCCCTGTGAGACGGACACCTCGCGGTCTCTGTTTGACTCTCCTGCAACTTCCTATCATGATTGCGTTGGACAAGGAATCCTCATCACTTGAACTGGGAAAGGCCATTGATTGTTGAGCAATCAGAACCAACCCGGCAAGGATGGAATTCCAGCTGAACCACTCAAACGCAGAAAGTTACATTGACTGTCACACCCTCATGACCTGCTCCTCCTCTGTTGTTAGGTTGTCAGTTCCTCCTCAATTCGAGGATGGGATCTACTCAGAGTCATGTGTTTTCTCTTGTGGTCTTTCTGCGATTGGAGAAGGTGTTTCTCGACCCGCAGATCTTTGGCAGAGATCCCTCTCTACCACTCTCTGCCTCTTTATTGAGGCGTTGGAATTCAAAAGTAATAATAATCATCTTTATTATTGTCACAAGTAGGCTTACATTTTCACTGCAATTAAGTTACTGTGAAAATCCCCCAGACTAACCCACACTCCGGCGCCTGTTCATATGAATTCAGAATGACCAATTCACCTAACAAGCAAGTCTTTTTGGGGAGAATGTGCGGACTCTGCACAGACAGTAACCCAAGCGGAAATCAATCTGGGACCCTGGCGCTGTGAAGCAACCGTGCTAACCACTGTGCTACCGTGCCACCTTAATGATGCTGTTTGATGGGAACTTTGTCGCGATAGTGACTGATTGGCATCAAACTCTTGCCAGTCATTACGGTCAATGCTTATAAGTGGGGAGTGAACAGGCGTGGAATAAATTCAGAAACAGAGAAGGCAGCACCCAGTTATTAGCCTTGACCAGAACATCAGCTTTTTCAGCATTGTTTCTCCAGAGTTATTATAGCTCTCGATTGTCTCACAGGAAGGAATCACAGGTTCAGGTGCTGATGGAGATCCTGGTGCATCCTCAGCCACCAATAGGAATTATATATAAAATCGAGGACTTGAAATATGTGAAGGTATGATCGGTATTTTTGCAGATGGAAAATTGGTGTGGTAAATAGCGAGGACAAAAGCCTTAAATTACGGGATGATACAGATGGACTGGTCATGTTGGCAGTACAGTGGCAAATGGAATTTAACCAGGAAAAGTGGTAGCTCTTCTCCAGAGTCAGTGCAGACATGATGTGCCCAGTGACTTCCATCTGTATTGGATCATTCTAGAAAACACTGAACATTCAGTATCACGAGTAAGCGGGAAGAAGATTGAGGAATTACTGATTCCGGGATTGAACCCAGCAACTGTTTGCATCTTCTGGGGAGGAGAGAGGAAGGACCCATGGGGAAAAAGCACCTTAAGATCTGCATTGTTCCACAGGAGAGCAGCATTCAATCATTTCGAGAAATGGAGAATAGCAGAATAACCATTGACAATAATTTGCTTGATTATGTTTATCAATTGGTAACCATGTTATTTTGTATTAACTGTTTGCGGTTTCAATGGTCCGGTTATTACCCATCATTCCATGCGGCTGTGAATGTGCCCCAGCACGTCACAGGAGCCCAGTGCGCAGACGCAATGCTGGGCTGTATCTGGAGCATGCGCAGTGTCACTTTGCTGGGAGGTCTGCGAATGCGGGAGCGGCTGTTTGGGGCGGTGAGAGTCGGTGAGGCGGAGGGAGGAATGGAGCCGGGAGCCGGGGCGGGGAGGGGAGGGAGTGAAGGCTTCAGAAACACCCCCTGCTGGTCACAAGGCCGGTTTAAGACTGCAAATCCCGCGTTTGCAGCTGCGGAGCTTTTATCCAGTATCAGGCCCAGTTCCACGGCCGCCATCTTTGTTTAGCGGCGCGGCTGAGGGGCCATTGTGATGACGTAACAGAGGCGGTGCTTCAGGATCCTGCTAACCAGGAGAGAAAATCATTGTCTGGATGATTGACAGGCCCCTCCAGAGGGGAAGGTGCTGCTGCCATGTGTGGCAATCCGGAGAACAGAAGAATAATAACATCAGAATTAGCAGCAGGGAGCGGCCATGCGGCCTACTCTGCCATTCAATAAAGGCATGGCTGATCCGCATGTGCCCTTAATCACATTTTCCTGCCTTCCCCAAAAACCTTTGACTCCCCAGTAGATAAAAAAAAGACTAACTCAGCTTCGAGTATATTCAGTGGCCCAGCGCCATTGCTCTCTGGGAAAGAGAATTCCACAAACTCAGCTTTGATAAAGAGTCATCCAGACTCAAAACATTAGCTCCCTTTTCTCCCCACAGATACTGTCAGACCTGCTGAGATTGTCCAGTATTTTCTGTTTTTGTTTCACATTCCAGCATCTGCAGCAATTTGTTTTTATCCACAGGCTGATGACCCTCTGAGGGAAGACATTTCTCCTTATCTCAGTGTCAAATTGGAGAACTCTTATCTTTAAACTGTCTGCCATATGTGGGAAAATATTCTTTCATCAAAACCCCTCAGAATCTTAGATGTTTCAAGAAGATCACCTCTCATTCTTCTAAACTCCATCGGTTACAGACCAAACAGGCTCAATCTTCACCCACAAAACAAACTCTCCCATCCCAGGAATCAGACTAGTGAAACTTCACTGAACTGCCTCCAAAGCAAGTAAAATCCGTATTAATTAATTCTGGGACATTAGCACTGCTGTCTCACGCACCGAGGTCCCAGGTTCGATCCCGGCTCTGATCTTAATTTATAACCATGACAAACATTTCTGACCATTGTAATGTCCTTTTACAGCTGCTTCCAAAGCTTCTGATATATTTCCAGCCGAAGGTTGCAGCAGGAGATTGTAAACTTGAAAACACCAGAATTGTGACAGAGGTGAGGATTATTATTATTATTATTATTAATTATAAATTTAGAGTACCCAATTATTTGTTTCCAATTCAGGGGCAATTTAGCATGGCCAATCCGAAGCTGGCACTCCCAGTGCAGACTGTGGTGTTGTGCCAAGGTTCCAGGTTCGATCCCGGCCCTGGGTCACTGTCCGTGTGCAGTTTGCACATTCTCCCCGTGTTTGCATGGGTTTCGCCCCCACAACCCAAAGATGTGCGGGTTAGGTAGATTGGCCATGCTAAATTATCCCTTAATTGGAAAAATTAATTGGGTACTCTAAATTTATGTTTAAAAAAAAGATAAATAAATACCCCATGGAGGCTACAACTCCCGAGTAAAATAGTACAGTCTTAAGCAGCAACGAATAGAGTGAGAGCTGAGCGGTGACAGGCACGGGTTACCGGCTGCCATCTTCACAGAGGACAATGCGCCGCAGGGAAGGGGCTGGTTAGGCACAGTGGGCTAAGACAGCTGGCTTGTAATGCAGAACAGGACCAGGTTCCATTCCCGTTCCACCCTCTCCAAACAGGCGTTGGAATGTGGCGACCAGGGGCTTTTCACAGTAACTTCATTGAAGCCTACTCGTGACAGTAAGTGATTATTATTGTTATTCTTATGCGCTGCGTGCCTGGACCGGATGCTAACTCTCCCGGATTGACTGACTGGAGTCTCCAGGATTTTATTTTAATCATTTGTGGGAGTCACTTGCTGAGCCAACATTTATTGTCCATCCCTAATTTCCCTCGAACTGTGTGGCTGGCTCGGCCATCTCGGAGGGCATTTAAAGAGTCAACCACATTGCTGTGGTTTGGAATCGTGTCGGCCAGACCAGGTAAGGACGGCAGATTTTCTTTTCTGTTCATTCACGGGATGTGGGTGTCGCTGGCTGGGCCAGCATTCACTGCCCATCCCTAATTACCCTTGAACTGAGAGCAGCTCAGAGAGCATTTTAACAAACAATTTTATTGAGGTAGTTTTTTGGCATTGTAAACAGTTACAAACATCAACAGAAAGAAGACAAAAAAGGCAAAAATGTGCAAACATCCACGTGCATTCAATACTTCAGTCGTAACATACTGCACAAGCCCGCTCCCACCGGTACTACCCACCAATTTATCCCTCCTACTCTCACTCTACCCCCCCCCCCCCCCCCCCGCTAACGCTCACTCTCCCGCAAAGAAGTCAAGGCGAACTTAATTTTTTCCATACCCAGGAATCTTGACACGTCCATAAGCTACAACTCAGTCTTCGGGGGCTTTGAGTCCCTCCATGCCAATAATATTCGTCGCCGGGCTATCAGGGAAGCAAAGGCCAAAACATCGGCCTCTTTCTCACCCTGGACTCCCGGGTCTTCTGAAACCCCAAAAATTGCCACCCCTGGACCCATCGCCACCCTTGTTTTTAGCACCCAGGACCTGATCCCTGCAAATCCCTCCCAGTATCCCCTAAGCATCGGGCATGCCCAAAACATTTGTACATGGTTCGCCGGTCCTCCTGCGCACCTAGCGCATTTATCCTCTACCCCAAAGAATTTGCTCATCCGAACCACCGTCATGTGGGCCCGGTGAACGACCTTAAATTGAATCAGGCCGAGCCTGGCACATGTTGCGGTCAAATTTACCCTACTCAGGGCTTCTGCCCACAGCCCGTCCTCCATTTCCCCGCCTAGCTTCTCCTCCCATTTGAGTTTCAGTTCCTCCATCAGGGACCCTTCCTCCTTCATGTGCACCTTATAAATATCAGAGACTCTACCCTCCCCTCCTTCCCCCCTAGAGACTATCTCAGAGAGCATTTTAAGGGTCAACCAGCTGACTGTGGATCTGGAATCACATGTAGGCCAGACCAGGTAAGGATAGAAGATTTTGTTCACTGAAGGACAGGAGTGAACCAGATGGGTCTTTGCAACAACCAACAATGGTTTCATGGTCATCAGTAAACTTTCAATGAATTCAAATTTTACTTTCTGCCTTGGTGAGATTAATGCCTGTGTGTCTGGGAAATCATCAGGACAGTAAAGAAGAATTTTTTGAAATTTTCTTTGAACATTTCTCTTCAGCGGATATAAAAATATTGAAAATGGGATAAAGGTTGTTTGGCTGACAGTCAATCACTGTCCTGTAAGGTAATGAGTCCTTTTGCTTCCCAATTGGCCGAGGAAGGCAGTGTGTCACAAGGATGGATGTGTTGACCGATTAATGGCTGGAGGATGGGGCAGGTCATGTGATCCAACCTCCAGGAATACATTTAATCAAAGTTGGTGAGGAGAAAATGTTGTGAATTTCTATCCTAAACTGACAGTGAGGTTTCTGTAAATTTACAGGATGCTGAAAGTGGAGGTTTAACAGACGGGAAACACAAACCAAACGTCACATCGCGATCTGACAGAGTCACTCGATTCATTAGAAACTGAATTTCAGCAGCATCTGGGTGTGGAAGGTAAAAGGTTTGTCTGTTCTGTCTGTGAGGGAAGATTTCAGGTCTCAGTGTGACTGGAAAAGCCCCGAGATTCACAAACCCTGGTTAGACCAAACCTGGAGAACTGTGTTCAGTTCTGGGCAACAAACCTGAGGAAGGATAGAATGGCCTCGGAGGGAGTGTAGCACAGATTTACCTGAGTGATATCTGAACCCCCCCCGGGGTTAAATTGCAAAACTAGATTACACAAACGAGTCAGAGACATGATGACACAGTGAATGGAATTTGGCCCATTGAATCCATGCTAGCTCTCTGGAGCAATCCAGTCAGTGCCATTCTCCTGCTCTATCCCTGTATCCTCGCAGGTTTATTTCCCTCAAATCCAATTTCCTTTTAAAATCAAATCATTCATTGTGTCTATTTTCAAACTCCCTGACAGGCAGCAAGTTTCAGGTCTTTGCCGCTGGCTGTGTGAAAACATATATCTCATATCTCCTCATTTCTCCTGTACCTGGGGCAGCACGGTGGCACAGTGGTTGCATTGCTGCCTACGGTGCTGAGGACCCAGGTTCGATCCCGGCTCTGGGTCACTGACCGTGTGGAGTTTGCACATTCTCCCTGTGTCAGCGTGGGTTTCGCCCCCACAACCCAAAGGTGTGCAGGATAGGTAGATTGGCCACGCTAAATTGCCCCTTAATTGGAAGAAATATTTGGGTACTCTAAATTTTAAAAAATATATATCTCCTGTACCTTTTACATACAAACTAGAATCAGGCCACTCGGCCCCTCAAGCCTGATCTGCATTGAATAAGATTGCGGCTGATCTCATTCTAACCTCAACTTCTAACCTCAACATTCTAACCTCAACTGAGGGGCTGTTTAGCACAGGGCTAAATCGCTGGCTTTGAAAGCAGACCAAGGCAGGCCAGCAGCACGGTTTGATTCCCATAACAGCCTCCCCGAACAGGTGTCGGAATGTGGCAACTAGGGGCTTTTCACAATAACTTCATTGAAGCCTACTCGTGACAATAAGCGATTTTCATTTAATTGTTTTTCATTTCAACTCCTCTTTCCTGCCGACCCCGATAACCTTTCACCCCCTTGCCCATCAAGAATCTATCCAGCTCTGCCTTAAACATATTCAAGGACTTTGCTTCCACTTCCTTTTAAGAAGTCTTACAACACCAGGTTAAAGTCCAACAGGTTTGTTTCAAACCTGTTGGACTTTACCCTGTTGTTGCAAAACTTCTAACTGTGCTCACCCCAGTCCAGCGTCGTCATCTCCACATCGTGACTGCCTTTTAAGGACGCGAGTTCCAAATTCTTACAACCCTCAAGAGAATAAAAAATCCACCTCACCATCTGAAATGGGTGACCCCTTATTTTGCAATAGTGACCCTCTTGTTCCAGATTCTCCCACAAGAGGAAACATCCTCTCCGCATCCACCCTGTCAAGACTCATCAGCATCTTATATCGTTCAATCCAGGTTTTACCCAAAACTTTCAATCTGTGTTCCAACTGCTTGTACGATCAGTGAATGGAAATAGTTTGTTTGCCCACCTGAATGAAATCTTGACAATCTTGTGTCCCTGAATCAAATCTCCCCTCAATCTCCTTTGCTGGAACCATTCTGGTAAATCTCCTCTGCATCTTCGCCAAGAACCTTCACATTCTTCCATTTTTTTTCATTTTAGAGTATCCAATTGATTTTTTTCCAATTAAGGGGCAATTTAGCATGGCCAATCCACCTACCCTGTACATCTTTGGGTTGTGGGTGCAAAACCCACACAAACACAGGGAGAATGTGCAAACTTTACACGGACAGTGACCTGGAGCTGGGATCAAACCTGGGACCTCGGCGCCGTGAGGCAGCAGGGCTAACGTTCTGCACCAACGTGCTGCCCACTTCACATCCTTCCTGAAGCGTGGTGACCCGAGCTTCATAGAATTCCTACAGTGCAGAATCATAGAATTCACAGTGCTGAAGGAGGCATTTCAACCCAACAGGTCTGCACTGGCCCTTGCAAAGAGAACCCTCCTTCAACTTAAGCCCACGCCTCCACCCTGTCCCCGGAACCCAGTGACCCTAACTAACCTTTGGACACTAAGGGCAATTTAGCTTGGCCAATCCACCTAACCGCCACATCTTGGGACTGTGGGAGGAAACCCGTGCAGACATGGGGAGAAAGTGCAAACTCCAGACATAGTCACTGAGACTCGAATTGTAACCGGGACCATGGAGCTGTGAGGCAGAAGTGCTAACCACTTTGCCACCAGAAGCATAGTTTCAGCATCAATATTTCAATTTATGAAGCTCAAGGTCGAATGTGCTTTGTCTTAATATGTCTTGTACAAAATCCCTCTTCACCTTTTTCTCTCTCCTCCCAAAGAGGTCAATTTGGTTTTATGACAATCCAGCCGTTTTCATGGTCACTTTTTCCCAGTGCCGGCCCCACAAATGACCAGAATCATTCAGCAATTTCACAACCTGCCTTTGTGTTTTTGTGGGTTCTCTCTCACTCCCTATTTTCTGTTTTAAATCAGTTTCACAGGGTGTTCGAAGGAGAGGTTTCAAAGTCCGGAAAATCAAACCAAGCATCACGTCAGGATCTGACAGAATCCTCAATTTATCATATCCTGAATATCAGCGGATTTTGAACATGGAAGGAACAAGCATCATTGACAGTGGGGAGAAACCGTACTTGATTTGTGTGTGTGGACGAGGATTCGCTCTATCATCAGGCCTCACAGGCCACAAATGCAGTCACATTGAGGGGAAACCACGGAAATGTGCAGACTGTGGGAAAGGATTCATTTCCCCATCCAAGCTGGAAGCTCATCGACGTAGCCACACTGGAGAGAGACCATTCACCTGCTCCAAGTGTGGGAAGGGATTCATTGTTTCATCGGCTCTGCAAAATCACCAGCGAACTCACACTGGGGAGAGACCGTTCGCCTGCTCCACGTGTGGGAAGAGATTCACCCAATCATCCACTCTGTTCACGCACCAGCGAATTCACACTGGAGAGAGACCGTTCACCTGCTCAGAGTGTGGGAAGGAATTCACTCGTTCATCCCACCTGCTGAGACACCAGCGAATTCACATCGGGGAGACGCCATTCACCTGCTCCAAGTGTGGGAAGGGATTCAGTGATTCATCCACCCTGCAGAAGCACCAGCAAGATCACTCCAGGGAGAAACCACTCGCCTGCTCAGAGTGTGGGAAGGGATTTACTATTTCATCCGACCTGCTGAGTCACCAGCGAGTTCACACTGATGAGAGACCGTTTCAATGTCCAGACTGCGGGAATAGCTATAAAACTTCTGGAAATCTGACACGCCATCAACGTGTTCACACTGACGAGAGACCGTATAGGTGCTCTCACTGCGGGACTGGGTTCACACAATCAATTCAGCTCACTATACATCAGCGAACCCACACTGGGGAGAGGCCATTCACCTGCTCCGAGTGTGGGAAGGGATTCACCGCCTCATCCTCCCTATTGAGACACCAACGAGGCCACAAGTAAGGGCTGCGATTGGGTTTTGATGTTCCTCACATTCAGGACTGAACCATGTTCGTTTGGGTCGCTTTCTGCTGATAACAAACTCCAGCCCATTTACAGGGGCTAATATTCTGGCTAAAAGTCAAATAAATTAGATTTGTGTGAAATACGCAGTGTGTTGAAACTTTCTAATATCTCTGACACAATTTAGTTCCTTTTGAAGTTCTCTCACTCTCCCCTGTCTCTTCCATCCTCACCTCCAACAAGAAGTGTGAGGAGCTTGTGGAACTTCTTTGTGACTGAGATTGAGTCAATCCGATCAGCTGCCTCTGCTGCTTCCCTCCCTTCCACGAGCCCACCGGCCAAACTGTCTCTAAATTTCATCCTTTCCCGAGCCCTGAACCCACATCTTTCTCTAGTTTCTCTCCCATCTCCCCTCATGCCCTCTCAGAGCTCATCTTGTCCATGAGACCCAGCTCCTGCTTCATTGACCCTATTCCCACTGAGCTACTGATCAGCCAACTACCCTGTGTCCATGGATATTGTCAACATTTCTCTCTCTTCAGGTACTGTCCCGCTGTCCTTCAAATCTGCCATCATCATCTCCTCCTCAATAAAACAAACCCTTGACCCTGCCATCCTTACAAATCACTGCCCCATCTTCAACCTCCCGCTCCTCTCCAAACTCTTTGAACATGTTGTCACTCCCAAATCCTTGCCCATCTTTCCCAGAACTCCCATGTTTGAATCCTTTCAATCAGGTCCTTGCCCTGTCACAGTTGTGAAATACAAGAGACAATCAGTGGTTAGCACAGTGAAGCAACATTGCTGACGTCAGGGAAATACCACCAGACAGACCCATCGGAGGAGACTGTGAGAGAGAAAATCCTACAGAATCTTAAAATTTACAGTGCAGAAGGAGGCCATTCGGCATTGGAGCCTGCACCGACCGTTGGAAAGAGCACGTTGCTTAAGCCCATGCCTCCACCCTATCCCCGTAACCCAGTAACTCCGTAACTCCACCTAAATATTTTTGGTAACACATTGGTTAGCACCATTGCTTCACAGCTCCAGGGTCCCAGGTTCGATTCCCAGCTTGGATCATTGTTTGTGTCGGGTCTGCACATTCTCCCTGTGACTGCATGGGTTTCCTTCGGGTGCTCCGGTTTCCTCCCACAAGTCCGGAAAGACGTGCTGTTAGGTAATTTGGAAATTCTGAATTCTCCCACTGTGTATCCGAACAGGTGCCGGTATGTGGCGACTCGGGGCTTTCCACAGTAACTTCATTGCAGTGTTAATGTAAGCCGACTTGTGACAATAAAGATTATATTATAAAGGGGGAAGGGCAGCACGGTGGCCTAGTGGTTAGCACAACCGCCTCACGGCGCTGAGGTCCCAGGTTCGATCCCGGCTCTGGGTCACTGTCCGTGTGGAGTTTGCACATTCTCCCCGTGTCTGCGTGGGTTTCGCCCCCACAACCCAAAAGATGTGCAGAGTAGGTGGATTGGCCACGCTAAATTGCCCCTTAATTGGAAAAAATAATTGGCTAATCTAAATTTATAAAAAAATAAATAAAAAAAATTATAAAGGGGCAATTTAGCATGGTCAGTCCACCTAACCTGCACATATTTGGACAGTGGGAGAAAACTGGAGCACCTGATGGGAACCCTCACAGACACGGGGAGATTGTGCAAACTCCACACAGTCACCCAAGGCTGGAATAGCTGAAACATCAACACACTACTCCTGGCAGTTGACGGTACAGTGGTTTAATAAATATAACTAGTGGATTAAAAAGGTGTGTCACATGGAGTAAAAACAGAAAATGCGAGATTAATTCAACAGCACTGGGAGAATGTGCAAACTCGAATAGCTGCAGTGATATCAGAGTGTGGGTGGAGCTGGGCTGTCTGTCTTCCCTGCAGCTATTTGATATACACCCAGTTCTTAAAGGTACTCTCACATGACAATTCTGAATTCTCCCTCTGTGTACCTGAACAGGCACCGGAATGTGCTGACTGGGGGCTTTTCACTGTAACTTCATTGCAGTGTTAATGTAAGACTACTTGTGACAATAAAGATTAGGATTATTTTAAAAAATGTTCCGGCAAATTTCCTTCCCACCCGCAACAAATGGGGTGAAGCCAAATCTTTAAAAGTCAAAGTCTTTCTTTCAAATTGTTGCTGTGCTGTCAGGGGAAAGGGTTAACTTCTCTGCTTGTGACAAAAGGGTCTGTTTAGCTCACTGGGCTAAATCGCTGGCTTTGAAAGCAGACCAAGGCAAGCCAGCAGCACGGATCGATTCCCGTAACAGCCTCCCCGAACAGGCGCCGGAATGTGGCGACTAGGGGCTTTTCACAGTAACTTCATTTGAAGCCTACTCATGACAATAAGCCATTTCCATTTCATTTCTCAAAGGGAAGAGGAAACATTCACAAAGCTTCCCACAGCTTGTGAGCTCCGAAACAGACTTAAAGGCTGAAGTTTATCTTCAGAGATTGAAACGTTTTGGTGCCTTTTCCAATTGTACCAGTAAATTGTGATTCACACTGAAAGGTTTACTTTCACTCAGTAATTAGAACATTTCACTTTCTCAGCACTGGCACTTTAGATCAAATCCCAATTATTCTCTTCCCTTGTAGCTGGTGTGTGGAGAAGATCATGTTCACTGTAGATCTGTCAGCACAGAAACCGCACTCTGCTTCTGGATAAACTCAGTCTGCAAGTAGATGAATCTTTTAAACATCACCCAAGTGAAGGTCTTCCCATGACTCTAAGGAGTGAGATGTCCCTGTAGTTGATGCTGTCTCCTCTGTCACTGCTGTTTTTATTGCATCACACATGTTCCATGGACCAGTCTCACAGCCCAAAAGGGGAGGGCAGGAAGGTGTGACAGTCGATGGGACTTTGTGTGTGTGAACAGTTCAGCTGGAATTCCATCCTGGCCAGGCACCTTTCTGCTTGCTCAGCAATCAATGGCCTTTTCCAGCTCAAATGATGAGGGTTCCTTGTCCAACTCAACCATGTCAGGAAGCTGCAGGAGAGTCAAACAGAGACTGGGAGATGCCCTTCTCACAGGGGTACAGCTCACTGTTGTGTTCAACCCAGCTCCTCCTCACTCTCTCACCATGACTGACACTGAGCATGCTCAGAGCACACACCCACACTGCACCTGCGCACTGGCCTCGTACACTCACTGATTGGGAACTTTCTACAGCGCGGGGGATTCTGGGTAATGCAACCGCCATAGAGAGCAATTAGTAAACAGGAGGATTCTATTTCCCAGTTAGCAAAACAGAAGATCCACCGTCAGGCAAGATGCTGGGCATGAACCACAATGAGAGGTTTGGATACTTTATTTAATACAGAAGCACATTATTCTGATATCACTTAGACATGGGCAACAAGCAGGCTAGAGTATGTACAGTATTTACCATTCCTGGGACATGGTATATCATCTCATCAAACCAGTGATAGGTTTGTTTATGGTTCATAATTGTGACTGGTTCATGCAAAATACACCTCCGCAGGTTCAGTGACCTGTTTTCACTCCAAGGGTCTTGACATCTGCTTTAGTCTTTATCCAGCCATGTATGTTCAGCTCACACTGCCCAACAACCAGCCTCTCCTGCACCGGGGCATAGGCTTTCCATCACCAAAAATCTGTCCTGGTCCACGCACATCGACGCCACCACCAAGAAAGCACAACAGTGCCTATACTTCTTTAGGAAACTAAGGAAATTTGGCATCTCCACACTGACTCTTCCCAACTTTTACAGATGCACCATAGAAAGCATCGTAACTCGCTGCATCACAGCCTGGTATGGCAACTGCTCGGCCCAAGACCGCAAGAAACTTCAGAGAGTAGTGAACACAGCCCGGTCCATCACACAAACCTGCCTCCCAACCATTGACTCTGTCTACACCTTCCGCTGCCTTGGGAAAGCGGGCAGCATAATTAAAGACCTCTCCCACCCAGCTTACTCACTCTTCCAACTTCTTCCATCGGGCAGGAGATACAAAAGTCTGATATCACGCACAAACAGATTGAAAACAGCTTCTTCCCCGCTATTACCAGACTCCTAAACGACCCTCTTGTGGACTGACCTGATTAATACTCCACTCCTGTGTGCTTCACCCAATGCCTTTGTCTATATATTTACATTGTGTACCTCGTGTTGCCCTATTATGTATTTTCTTTTTAGTTTAATTTATTTTCATGTAGAAAATGATCTGTTTGAGCTGCTTGCAGAATAATACTTTTCACTGTACCTTGGTACACGTGACAATAAACAAATCCAATCCAAATTGAGGGAGCAATCTGCCTCTTGCATTGGTGCACTGCATTTCCCTCATAACACTGAGGCATAGAAAGGTGACAGGTGAGGACTGTGAGATGATTGTTATCACTAAGGAGGTAGTGATGGGCAAGCAAATGGGGCTAAAGGTTGACAAGTCTTCTGGCCCTGATGGAATGCATCCCAGAGTGCTAAAAGAGATGGCTAGGGAAATTGCAAATGCACTCATGATAATTTACCAAAATTCACTAGACTCTGGGGTGGTCCCGGTGGATTGGAAATGAGCAAACGTGACACCACTGTTTAAAAAAGGAGGTAGGCGTAAAGTGGGTAATTATAGGTCAGTGCGCTGAACTTCGGTAGTCAGGAAGATGCTGGAATCTATCATCAAAGAAGAAATAGCAAGGCATCTGGATGGAAATTGTCCCATTGGGCAGACGCAGCATGGGTTCATAAAGGGCAGGTCGTGCCTAACTAATTTAGTGGAATTTTTTGAATACACTACCAGTGCAGTAGATAACAGGGTGCCAATGGATGTGGTAATTCTGGATTTCCAGAAAGCCTTTGACAAGTTGCCACACAAAAGGTTGCTGCATGAGATAAAGATGCATGGCATTAAGGGTAAATAGTAGCATGTATAGAGGAATAGTTAATTAATAGAAAACAAAGAGTGGGTTTTAATGGGTGTTTCTCTGGTTGGCAATCAGTAGCTAGTGGTGTCCCTCAGGGATCAGTGTTGGGCCCACAATTGTTCACAATTTACATAGATGATTTGGAGTTGGGGACCAAGGGCAATGTGTCCAAGTTTGCAGACAAAGACAACACTAAGATGAGTGGTAAAGCAAAACGTGCAAAGGATACCGGAGGTCTACAGAGGGATTTGGATAGGTTAAGTGAATGGGCTAGGGTCTGGCAGATGGATACAATGTTGACAAATGTGAGGTTATCCATTTTGGTAGGAATAACAGCAAAAGGGATTATTACTTAAATGATAAAATATTAAAACATGCTGCTGTGCAGAGTCCTGGGTGTACTAGTGCATGAGTCGCAAAAAGTTGGTTTACAGGTGCAACAGGTGATTAAGAAATCAAATGGAATTTTGTCCTTCATTGCTAGAGGGATGGAGTTTAAGACCAGAGAGGTTATGCTGCAATTGTATAAGGTGTTAGTGAGGCCACACCTGGAGCATTGTGTTCAGTTTTGGTCTCCTTACCTGAGAAAGGACGTACTGGTGCTCGAGGGTGTGCAGAGTAGATTCACTAGGTTAATCCCAGAGCTGAAGGGGTTGGATTATGAGGAGAGGTTGAGTAGACTGGGACGTACTCATTGGAATTTAGAAGGATGAGGGGGGATCTTATAGAAACATAAAATTATGAAGGGAATAGATAGGATAGATGTGGGCAGGTTGTTTCCACTGGCGGGTGAAAACAACTAGGGGGCATAGCCTCAAAATCAGGGGAAGTAGACTGAGTTTAGGAGGAACTTCTTCACCCAAAGGGTTGTAAATCTATGGAATTCCTTGCCCAGTGAAGCAGCTGAGGCTCCTTCATTAAATGTTTTTAAGATAAAGGTAGATAGTTTTTTGAAGAATAAAGGGATAAAGGGTTATGCTGTTCAGGCCAGAAAGTGGAGCTGAGTCCACAAAAGATCAGCCATGATCTCATTGAATGGTGGAGCAGGCTCGAGGGGCCACATGGCCTACTATTGCTCCTAGTTCTTATGTGACAGCACAAAACAAAGGCACTCAACAAATTGTATCTGTGTCAACTTTCTGCAACAGACACAATCCCCTGTCATTGGCCCTGAATTCTGCAGATATATTTCTCCTCAAAGGATACGAACAGATGAGCTATTCAGCCCAGTCTGCTCCACCATTTAATAAGATCGTGGCTGATCTGATAGTAACAGATAGTTGTCCAATTCTCTTTTCAAGGCATCAATTGAATCTGCCTCCACATTTTGGAGCAGTGCATTCATGATCCCATATGATCCCACAGAATGTTTTTCTTCACATCATAAGACATAGGAGCAGAATTAGGCCACTCGGCCCATCGAATCTGCTCCGCCATTCAATCATGGCTGATATTTTTCTCATCTCCATTCTCTTGCCATCTCCCCATAACTCCTGATCACCTTATTAATCAAGAACCTATCAATCTCTATCTTAAAGACACTCAGTGATTTCGCCTCCACGGCATTCTGTGGCAAAGAGTTCCACAGATTCACCACCCTCCGACTGAAGAAATTCCTCCTCATCTGTTTTAATTGCTCCTCATCACCTGAGGAAGGAACTGTGCCCCGAAAGCTAGTGAGTCCAAACAAACCTGTTGGACTTTAACCTGGTGTTGTGAGACTTCTTACTCTGTTTTAAAGGATCGCCCCTTTAGTCTCAGATTGTGTCCTCTGCTTCTAGTTTTTCCTACAAGTGGAAACATCTTCTCCATGTCCACTCTACCCAGGCCTCGCTGTATCCCATAGGTTTTAATAAGATCCCCCCATATCCTTCAAAACTC
Source organism: Scyliorhinus canicula (assembly GCF_902713615.1). Taxonomy (NCBI): domain Eukaryota; kingdom Metazoa; phylum Chordata; class Chondrichthyes; order Carcharhiniformes; family Scyliorhinidae; genus Scyliorhinus; species Scyliorhinus canicula. Next base: position 95,864 of record NW_024055744.1, read on the forward strand.
CAATGAGTACAGACCCAGAGTCCTCAACCGTTCCTCATACGAAAAGCTCTTCATTGGATTGGATTTGTTTATTGTCACGTGTACCGAGGTACAGTGAAAAGTATTTTTCTGCAAGCAGCTCAACAGATCATTCTGTACATGGAAGAAAAGGGAATTAAACAAAATTCAAGAAAATACATCAGAATACATAATAGGGCAACACAAGATATACAATGTAACTACATAAGCATTGACATCGGTTGAAGAATACAGGGTGTAATGTTAATGAGGTCAGTCAATAAGAGGGTCATTTAGGAGTCTGGTGACAGTGGGGAAGAAGCTGTTTTTGAGTCTGTTCATGCGTGTTCTCCGCCTTCTGTATCTCCTACCTGATGGAAGAAGTTGGAAAAGTGAGTAAGCCGGGTGGGAGGGATCCTTGATTATTCCAGGGATCATTCTTGTCAACCTCCTCTGGAGCCTTCCCAAGGCCAACACATTCTTCCTTAGATACGGGGCCCAAAACTGCTCATAAACTCCAAATGGGGTCTGATCAGAGCCTTATACAGCCTCAGAATTACATCCCTGTTCTTATATTCTAGCCCTCTCGACATGAATACATGCATTTGCTTTCCTAACTGCCGACTGAACCTGCACGTTAACCTGAAAAGAATCTTGAACAAGGTCTCCCAAGTCCCTTTATGCTTGTGATTTCATCAGCATTTTCCCATTTAGAAAATAGTGTATGCCTCCATTTCTCCTTCCAAAGTCCATAACCTCACACTTTTCCACATTGTATTCCATCTGCCACTTCTTTGCCCACTCTCCTAGCCTTGCTCAGCATTGCTTCTTATTCTAATCACTTTAAATGAATGCCATCTGTTTATAATCTTGCCCTAAATATGACTTGCTAGATCAAACGTCTATTGCAGATCCTTAGTTTTAATGCAGTCAAGTGTCTTTCCATTTAAGAACTGTTCAATAAAGTTATTAGAATTATTTGTAGCTAGGGCAGCACGCGGAGCAGTGGTTAGCACTGGGACTACAGCGCTGAGGACCCGGGTTTGAATCCCGGCCCTGGGTCACTGTCCGTGTGGAGTTTGCACATTCTCCCCATGTCTGCATGGGTCTCACCCACACAGCCCAAAGATGTGCAGGTTAGGTGGATTGGCCAGGCTCAATTGCCCCTTAATTGGAAAAAGAAATAATAATAATTGGGTACTCCAAATTTATTTTAAAGAAAAAGGATTATTTGTAGCTCCCCACCAATCAGTTTTTTCCATTATCCTGAAGTGACCTTATTTTTATCGGAAGTTAACTGAAGTGTGATCCTCACCTCTCATTATCTAAATTTCCATTTACCACTTTTCTGTCCACCTGACCCAGTCCATGGCTCTCTCCCTCATTGTCTGAAACACATCAGCAACTTTTATATAATCCTGGTGCATACATTTCAGTCTAAATGATTGATATATACTGGAAAACTGCGGAGCCCCACTGGAAACAGACGTCCAGGCATCATTCAGTCCTGGATGTGTCTAACAGCAGCAACAGCAGCTGAATCCAAACCCTGCTGTTGCCTGTGAACTTGCTGATGTCTGTGCAGGTTGTTTGACTGAGTGAATCCCCTCCCACGCACGGAGCAGTTAAACAGCCTCCCCAGCACCGCTCCCACGTGTGGGCCATGCGGTAGCACTGTGGTTAGCACTGTTGCTTCACAGTACCAGGGTCCCAGGTTTGATTCCCGGCTTGGGTCACTGTCTGTGCGGAGTCTGCGCGTTGTCCCAGTGTCTGTGTGGGTTTCCTCCGGGTGCTCCGGTTTCCCTCCACAGTCCAAAGATGTGCAGGTTGGATGGATTGGCCATGGGAAATTGCCCTTTTGTGTCCAAAAAGGTGAGGTGGGGTTATGGGTTAGATTGGAGGTATGGGCTTAAGTCAGGTGCTCTTTCCAAGGGCCGGTGCACTCGATGGGCCGAATGCCGTCCTGATCAGTGTGAACTCGCCGGTTTTTCTGCAGATTTGGATTTCTTTTAAATCTCTTCACAGTCAGAACATTTAAAAGGTTTCTGATCAGTGTGAACAAGTTGGTGTGAAGTCAGGTGGGATGACTGAGTGGCGTTCTTGTCACACACGGGGCAAGAGTACGGTCTCTGCCCAGTGTGAACTCACTGGTGTTGCAGAAGCTGGGATGAACATGTGAATCTCTTCTCACACACGGAGCAGGTGAATGGCCTCTCCCCAGTGTGAGTGCGTTGATGTGTCAGTAAATTCTTTTTACTTTTCAAGCTCTTCTCACAGTCAGCACATTTAAACGGTCTCTGATCAGTATGAACAAGTTGATGTCTCAGGAGGAATGATGACTGAGTGAATCCCTTCCCACATACGGAGCAGGTGAATGGCCTCTCCCCAGTGTGGGTGCGTTGATGTATCAGTAAATACTTTTTACTTTTAAAGCTCTTCTCATAGTCAGCACATTGAAAATGTCTCAGATCAGTATGAACATGTTGGTGGCTCAGGAGAAGTGATGACTGAGTGAATCCCTTCCCACACACGGAGCAGGTGAATGGCCTCTCCCCTGTGTGAGTGCGTTGGTGTCTCTGTAAATACTGTTTACTTTTAAAGCTCATCTCACAGTCAGCACAGTTAAAAGGTCTCTGATCAGTATGAACAAGTTGGTGTCTCAGGAGGATTGATGACTGCGTGAATCCTTTCCCACACACGGAGCAGGTGAACGGCCTCTCCCCAGTATGAGTGCGTTGATGCGTCATTAAATCCATTCCGCGTTTAAAGCTCTTTTCACAGTCAGCACATTTAAACGGTCTCTGGTCAGAGTGGACCTGACGGTGAGCCCGGAGGTTAGACAAATCATTAAATCCCTTCCCACATTCCAAACAGGTGAATGGCCTCTCCCCAGTGTGAGTGCGTTGATGTAACAGCAAATCCTTTTTGCTTTTAAAGCTCTTTTCACAGTCAGCACATTTAAAAGGTCTCTCATCATTATGAACAAGTTGATGCCTCAGGAGTTCAGATGACAGAGTGAATCCTTTCCCACACACGGAGCAGATGAATGGTCTCTCCCCAGTGTGAGTGCGTTGATGTGTCAGTAAATCATTTCTGCTTTTAAAGCTCTTCTCACAGTCAGCACATTTAAACGGTCTCTGGTCAGTATGAACAAGTTGGTGTGTCAGGAGGTGTGATGATCGAGTGAATCCCTTCCCACACACGGAGCAGGTGAACGGCCTTTCCCCAGTGTGAATACGTCGATGAGTTTCCAATTCAGATGGGTAATTGAATCCCATCCCACAGTCCCCACATTTCCACGGTTTCATCATAGTTATCGACAAGTTATCAGGTGTAGGTGGGGTGCAGATTTGAGGTCACTATCAGATCAGCCTTGATGTTATGAAATGGTAGAACAGGCTCACGGGGCTGAATGTCCTATTGCTGCTTCTTGGTTCATTTGGTGCGAATGTCCTTATGTCCCTCCAACTTGGATCATCAGTTGAAGCCTGAGTACGGTGTCTCCCTGATGTAAATGTTGCAGTTTAATTTTATGCTGTGTGATTGGTTAAAGCTCAGTTCCAGCTAACTGGAAAATTACTTAGATGTCTGTTTCTCGCTGCTTTTCCAATCACAGTGATTTTTAATTTTTTTTCCAAAAGACAAAACAGACAGACATTTCTCCTTCCACATTGAAAGGCCGGTTCTGATGAATCAAGTGACTCTGTCAGATCTCAACATGATGTTTGCATCTGCAAATATTCTGTAAAAGGAGATTACATTGAAATACTGTGAATATATAAGACACAAACAAGCCATTCTGTCACAGATTCTGCTGCTGTCAATACTCGGCACACATCTCCGACTATCCCATCTATCAAATCTCAGCCTTTCAGCTGACTTTCGATTCCGTTTTCTCTCATGTGCTTGTCCCGTTTCCTTTTGAAAACATCTCAGCACTTTCCTCAACTCATTTCCATGGTAATGAGTTGCACATTCTGAACCTGTAATAAATAATTTTGTCTGTATTGTCCCCTTGGATTTATTCATAACTATCTTGTATTTCTGACTTGTTGTTTATTGATGGTCACTCTCTCACATCGCCCCTCTACATTTAATCTTTCCTGATCGCTGTAATCTCTCATGTTACAAAAGTTATCACTGTCAATGCAGGATAGAATTTGCAAAGAGCCAAACCGTTCTGTTGGGTTCAGTTTGTTGTGTGAAAATTCTCCAATTCTAACCCCCTGTAAAAGAAGTTTAGGATAGAAATTCTGAACAGGCAATTCTAGTTTCTCAGGAACATTTTTTTCTCTCTTGTTCCCAAAGCTGTAAATCCCTGTCCCACACACTCTCCCTCCTCCCTGAGCTGAAATCCAAACCCATCTCACCATCTGCACCATTTCTTTCCTCCACTCCCAGTTTTCTCTCTCCCTCCCTCTCCTCTGCCTGGGTTGAGTTCTCCAGCTCCTGTCTGCAGACTGACAATAAAATCAATGGGTTTGGGGCCTCCAGCGGGTGTTGGTGGATCCTCCCCGCCCACCTGCCAGAGTTTCCTTCCTTGCCAGAGATCAGAGTCCTCATTGATTTGAGTGCAAAGTGGAAGCTCTTATTTATTATCCCCCCTCCCCCATCCTCTGATGTGAACCATCCTCCAGTGTGTGAAACAGAATGGTGCCCGTTAACCTGGGCCTGTTCCAGGGAGGGAAGAAGCTCCGCAGCTGCCCGGGGACTGATTGACGGTGGGTTGGGACCAATAGGGAGAGGGGGTGGGGCTGGAGGACCGAACAAGAGCAGCTAGTCCTCCAGCCAATCAGAGTGAATGGGAGGCGGAGCAGATCCGGGGCTCTTGCTCCCTACGCATGCGCCCCTGCACCCGGGCCTGTCTCAAGGAAAAGCCTGAGCAGCTGTCGCCGGTTCAGCTGCTGTATCCGAGCTTCGTAACTCGGGACTTGCACGGGGTTTTTATGAAGCCGCCCGACCCATCCGCCGGCTCCCTCCCTCCCTCATGACTTACCCGGCGGCATCAGATCGACTGACAATTTCCGAATAACCGCTTCAATAGTAGCTACTTCAGGCACTGCGCATGCTCCAGGTCGCTGTGTCCGGGGAACGATTGGTTTAGGGGGCGGGACTGGAGGATCGACCTGGAGCAGTTGGTCCTCCAACCAATCGGAGTGAATGAGGGGCGGGGCTAAGCCCGGGTTTCTCTCATTGGCTGAAACTCTGCATCATTTTGAAGCTGATTTGTCTCAAACTCCAGGAGAAAACTGGACCTTTCTGTTTGTGGCTTTAAACAGATGAGAGGAAATGAAGGGATCTGGAAAGCAGCAGATTCTTCATGTTGTTCCAGGAAAATGGGGCCTGTGGAATATCAGGTTTTACACAGCACACGGTCAGCCTGTGGTTTCACGCTGGGTAAAGAATCTGCAAACAAGGCAAGGGAATAAATAATTAATGGTAGGACCCGAGGAACTACAGAGGATCAGAGGGACCATGGTGGGCATATCCATATGTCCCTGAAGACAGGAGGCCAGGTAGATAGGGTGGTTAAAAAGGAATATGGAATACTCGCCTTTATTAACTGAGGCATAGAATATAAGAGCAGGGAGGTTATGATGGAGCTGTATAAAATGCTGGTTGGACCACAGTTGGAGTAGTGTGTACAGTTCTGGAAGGAAGTGATTGCACTCGAGAAGATGCAGAGTAAATTCACCAAGATGGCCTGGGCTGGAGTATTTCAGTTAACAAGAGAGACTGGATAGGCTGGGGTTGTTTTCCTTGGAGCAGAGAAGGCAGAGAAGGGGGCCTAATTGCGGTATGGAAAATGATCGAGTGAATTAGTGGTGAATAGATGGGGTAAATAGGAAGGAACCTTTCCCCTTAGCGGAGGGGTCAATAACCAGTGGGCAGAGAAGGAAACGTTCCCCTTACCGGAGGAGTCAATAAGCAGGGGCATAGATTTCAGGTATGGCGGGAGGTTTACAGGAGATAGAACATAGAACAGTACAGCACAGAACAGGCCCTTCGGCCCTCAATGTTGTGCCGAGCAATGATCACCCTACTCAAACCCACGTATCCACCCTATACCCCATACCTTACTTTTAAGGACACTACGGGCAATTTAGCATGGCCAATCCACCTAACCCGCACATCTTTGGACTGTGGGAGGAAACCGGAGCACCCGGAGGAAACCCACGCACACACGGGGAGGACGTGCAGACTCCGCACAGACAGTGACCCAGCCGGGAATCGAACCTGGGACCCTGGAGCTGTGAAGCATTTATGCTAACCACCATGCTACCGTGATGCCCCTGATGCGAAGAGAAACTTTTTCACCCAGAGGGTGTTGGGAATCTGGAACTCACTGCCTGAAAGTGTGGTAAAGAATGTAAATTCACAACATTTAAGAAGTATTTAGATGAGCATTTGATATTTTCCAGCACTTAGTCCGTAGCGGACTAAGTGCTGGAAAATGGGATTGGAGTAAATAGGTGCTTGATGGCTGGTGGAGACACGATGGGTCAAAGGGCCTCTTTCACTCCTGGAAAAACTCTCTGACTCTAATCGTACCATTCAGATCACTCAATGGAATTCTCAGGAACCACATTGGAGAGGAAGTTTGCTGACACCTAATGATAAGCAGCAGATGCACAAGCAGCAAGATACATAATTTTGGTCAGACAGGATTTTCCCATTTGAAATACATATTGACTATTCATTGTTACGCTTCTCTTTCCAGATTTTAAAAGTTCCTCCTTTACTCAGGATTCGATTATTTACCGATGTGAAGCTAATTGTTTCATAATTTCCTGGGCATGTTCTGTCTGCTATTTTATTTTTTAGAAATATTTTTTATTCTTTTTTTTCACAATTTTTCTCCCAAATTCACACCCACCAATAACAACCAATAACCAGCAACAAATCTCTCAAACCCCATAACAATAACAACGATCCCATCCTCCCACCATGCTCAGACATCAGCCCGCATGTTAACATAAACAAATGACAAAAAAGGAATCAAGGATTACCCCTAGCCATCTTTAACATACATAGCCCCCCTCCCCCGCCAACCCACCCCTCCCCCCCCAACTAATGTTCGATGTTATCCAGTTCTTGAAAGTGCATAATAAATAGTGCCCATGACTTGTAGAACCCCTCCGAGCTTCCCCTCAGTTCGAACTTAACCTTCTCAAGGGTCAAGTATTCCAACAGGTCCCCTCGCCACGCCAGGGCACAGAGTGGAGAGGCCGCTCTCCATCCCAGCAGGATCTGCCTTCGGGCGATCAACGAGGCGAAGGCTATGATATCTGCCTCCGCTCCCGTTTCCAACCCTGGCTGGTCCAACATCCCGAATATGGCCTCCCGTGGACCCGGGTCCAGTTTCACATGCACCACCTTGGAAATTACCTAAACACCTCCTTCCAGGACTCCCCAAGCTTTGGACAGAACCAAAACATATGAACGTGATTAGCGGCGCCCCCCCCCCCGCAACGGTCACACACATTCCTCCCCCCCCCCACCCCCGCAACGCTCACACGCATCTTCTACCCCTTCAAAGAATCGGCTCATGTTGACCGGACCTCCTAGCCCTCTCACGTTCCACGTGACTATCCTTACTGAAGGTTTCTCACCCACCTCCAACCTTTCTTATCCACCATCAGCATACCGCCGGTCCCTGCCCCATAAGCCTGACCCGCCCCTGTCCATTGGTAACATCAAACCCCTTCCCTCCTTCCCAAAACCCCCCCCCAACATTTCCCCGGAAACAACATCCCCCAGCATCCATCCCTTCCCCCCCTCTTGCTCGCCTCGTAGGCCCATTGAAGCCTGCTATCCAGGCTCCAACGTCCGCAGCCCTCCTCTCCCCTCACCTCCGTTCACTAGCTGACTTTAGCTAGTCAGTGCGGGTGGCTCCCCCCCCGCCAAAACATATCATCCCCTTCCACCCAGTCCCAGAGAAAGAAACAAAAGAAACCCAACATTCCAACCCCTACAATTCACTAACATAACATTTAACTGTCGCAACACAGAACACCCATCAACCCACCATTAACTTGAACTCTATAACAGTGCAAAGAGAAGTAAATTACAATAAGAATCCGTAAAAAGAAAGTTATAACATTTATACATTTTCCCGCTGTTCAAACACAGTCCACAGTCTCTCTTCCAGTTCTGCTCTTCATGTCTGTCCCAAGCCTTCTGCCTTCACAAACGCCTCAGCCGCATCCGCTGTCTCAAAATAAAAGTCTTTGCCGTTATACGTTACCCCCAACCTCGCTGGGTACACCATACGAAATCGCACCCCCTTCCTGTACAACGTCGCCTTCACTCGCCCAAACGCCGCTCGTCTTTTTGCCAACTCCACTGTCAAGTCCTGGTAGATCCGGACCATAGTACCATCCCATAGCACCTCCCGCTACTGCTTCACCCAGTTTTACACCTCCTTCATGCAAAACTTAAGGAAGCAGATAATTTCTGCCCTTGGCAGCTCATTCATTTTGGGCTTCGGCCTTAATGACCGATGAGCGCGGTCTAGCACGTACCGGGAGGGGTTCTCACCCTCCCCCATCAGCTCCGCCAACTTCTTAGCGAAGCATTGTGTTGGCCTTGGGCCCTCTGTCCCTTCGGGCAAGCCCACAATTCTCAAATTATGCCGCCTTGAGCGGTTTTCCATGTCTTCCAGCTTTGCTCGGAGTCCTCTATTAACCTCCACAACCCTCTGCAACTCTTCTCCCATCAAGGTGACCTGGTCACTGCGCCGTGGCATGGCTTCCTCCACTTCCTTCATGTCGCCCTGCTCTCTCACCTCGGCCAATGCCTTTGCCACCGCCATCTTCATCGGGGCGATTGCCTCCTCCACCAATGACTTCAATACAACCGCCGTCTCCTTTCTCAAGGCCTCCATGTGCTTCGCAAACTGTTTTTCCAGCTCCACCGCCATCACCTCGGTCATCTTCTCCAGCGTAAGTAGTGCGGCCCCGCTTTGCAGTTCGGCTTCCGCCATCCTCCGCCATATTCGTCTTCTCCTTTAGCGGCGGCGACCCCGCATTTCCTCCTTTCTTCGACGCTGCTTTTCGCATCCTTTAGCGGCTTATTGTCTTTTACTGTCTTTCTCTTCTCTCTCTCCTTCTGTCCTTCATCAATCTGAATTATTCTTTTTTTTAAAAAAGGGCGGGGGAGAGAAAAAAAACTTCATCACGTTTCTTTAAATCTTTCAACTTTTTTTCTTTCTCCTCTGCATTTATCCAGAGCTCCCCTGGGACCAGGTTTCAGCCTCTTTCTTCCTCCTAGATGGGAGCCATCCGATGTGGGACACCCCACTTACATGGTGCCCTGGACTCAGGCCTGCCGCCTCAGCCCCCTCGTAGCTCCGCCCCCGCTGCTCTGGCCCCGACACCGCGCTGGGCCCAGCGCCTCAGGCCCCGCCGCCCGACACCCGCGTGGGGTTCTTCACCGGTTTTTAAACCGGCCCCGCTGGCTGCTCCCGACGGCCCCAAAGGCCGACGGTAGTCGGGGGGGGGGGGGGGGGGGGGTGCGTTAAAATTTTGGGATTTGCCTGAAAACGCCGCGACTCGCAGCCACCGGCGGGAGCTCTTTGCGCTGCAGCCGCCCTGCGCGCCCACGCCACCGGAAGTCACCAATTTTCTTCTTTACCGCCTGCTGTACCTCCATGCTTACCTTCAGTGATTGGTGTACGCGGATACCCAGGTCTCATTGCACATTCCCCTCTCTTCATTTTGTAGCCATGCTGGCCACGCAAAATGGACACTGAGCCAAACTAAAATGGAAGACTGCTGGGAAACAGACAGTTTAGCCAGAACAGCAGTCTGCAAAGAGCAGTTTGCATTCTGCAGCAGCAGAAACCAGTTTGGGCTCAGGTGAAAAGACCTTAGCTAGGTGCAAATGGCAAAACGCTTTGCATGCTAATGAGGCCATCAGACTTGAACACCCACACAATAGATACATTTGGTTCTGAATGGACACATTCTAATCAAGACCCAGACATCGAGGCACCAGAAACCTCCAAACAAAAGGACATAAGAAACGCCCCCTCCATCACGGAGACCCCCTCGCATTGGGGAATTAATCCAGTATCGATAAGAAATTGATCCAATAGGTAGAGCCCGCCCGAGAAGAGGGAAGGACAATGGAACCCCTATAAAAGATAGGGACCTCGTGTTGTCCGGTCTGTTAAACCCGTGCTCCGGCTCTGACTGACATCTCGCATCCTGACTCCAGCCGTTGAGCACCAGCCGCCGAAACCGTAAGTTCAACGCTCGCTACGCGATCCAAGCCCACTAGACTCCCAAGTACCGGAACGCTTGCTGAAGGCTGCAGTGCCAGACCAGGACGAAGGCCTCGTTCTCTGACCTTGCCTGTTCCTGTTAGATAAGTATTCTGTTTGCTTAAGTTTAGTTGTAGCTTAGTCTCTTAGTGTGTGCATGAGTATTTATTATAACTGTATAATAAATATTGATCGTTTGAACTTTACTAATCGGTGTATCGTCTTTATTACTTTGAACTTGACCTTGGAATACTTGTGACGTTGCCTATACGGCAACTGGCTACTCCAGAGCTAAATAATTACATAGAACAGAGCCTAGTAGTGTTAAGCACACGTCGAACTCGGAGGCGTGTTAATACACTCCAATAAACGCGTTTTACGCCCATAGTAAAACGTGCAACATTTAGTGGCGACATCCGCCGGGACCCTGTTGTAAGTGGAAACACCACAGTGTCCAGGACCCTGAAATTTGAATTAGAACTCCAAATTGCAGAGAAAGAAAGAGATCACAAGTATTCAAGGTGTTCAAAATAATAAGCGAAATTCGGAAGTGTGTTTTAGTGCATGCGTACTAACAGGGCTGTAAGGTAAAACTGAAAGCTTTTTGTTGCGACAAACTTTCGGTAGTTTTGTGATCGGAAAATAGCGTAAGCCGTACCCTTTTCTCGAAACACCACCCCAGCAACCCCCTGTTCCAAATTATAAAAAGAGAGTCAGAGAAAATGGCCATGCAGGCAATGGAACGTCTGATGGATCCAGCAAAGTTTGTGGTCGCAGCGACCAGCAGCAGTAGCAGAGTAGGCCAGTGTCCCACGTGGGAGCTGGAACTCCGCAAATATTTACAAGGAAAGGGATGGCCCCTTTGGAAAGAGTTTTGTGCAAACGAGGAGACAGGTCCCGGAAGTATAGGTCATACTTGGTGGGAGAACCTCTCTCAGATACACAAAAAGAGTTTAGGTAAAGCACGCAAGCCGATGGCGATTGTGTCCTGTTTGGCACAGTTGCGAGGCGCAGAGGAGGTCATCAGGACGCTCCGGGCAGATTTAGAGGAAAGGAACCGAATGAGTAAGGTCGATGTCAGGGACGTCGAGAAAGAAAACCTGGAATTAAAAGGGAAGTTGGCAGAGAAGGATAGAGAGGTGGATGATGCCAAGAGGGCTCACCAGTCTTGTCTAGCTCATCTGAGCAGTTCCCAGACCCAGTATGAGAAAGCCTATCAGGACGTGCAACGTGCCGTTCTGATAAGACAGGAATCGGAAAAGCAGGTGGAGGCATTGCAGAGGCAATGTTCCGATCTCAAAGCAGCTTTGAGAGCACTCCACGCTGCAACGACCGAACAAAGACAAAGCACAGTTGACCACGCGAAATGCAGGAAACAGATTGCGGAACTGCAATCTCTGCTTTCGGTGCAGAATGGCTTCCAAAGCACCTTTGGAGCTCAGTTAGATGGGGAAAATGCCCCAGATTGGCAGGAATTAAGTGAGACAGCGCAGCGTTATGTTCAGGGAACATGTGCGCCAGCAGCTCAGCAGAAACGACAGGCACCCCAACCCCCCACAGCTCAGACCATAACCGCACCCATGAATCCCGTAACCACACAGAGGAAAGCCGAATCAGAAGGCGCCCCAGACATAACTTACACCACCCCTTTAACAGTAACCCAGCTAAGGGACGCTTGTGAAAAGATCACTCCGTTCCTCCCCACCGCAGACCCCCACCAGTTCTTTGCTAAAGTAAAACAGCAGGCTACCATGTACGGCCTGGATGAGAGAGAGCAGGTTAAGCTCACCGTGCTGAGCTTAGACCAGAGTGTAGTGGCAGCCCTCCCCGACCCACAAAACGTGGCAGGAGGCAGCCTAGAGGAGATGCACACTGCCATTTTAGATGCCATCGGGTACAATAGAGGTGACCCCGTAGAAGGATTGAATAAGTGCAGGCAGAAGAGATCCGAACACCCCACAGCATTCGCAGGAAGGCTGTGGATTCATTTCAGCGCAGTTTTCGGACAGTTAGATAGAGCGCATTTAACCCGCGAAAACATGGTTAAGTGGACGCGCACCATTATCTCACACGCAACAGAAGCAGGACAGAGCGCTTGCAATAGTTACGACCCCTCAGAAGAGGCCCATAACGAAAAATGGGTCCTGAAAAGATTGTCCCACGCTTGGGAGCAATCGCTTCAGGCAAAAGGAAAAGTTAGATCCCCAGAAGAGGCTCAGGCTGCTGCAGATATCCAAGCAGTCAGAGAGCACCAGAAGCCCGCATGGGTAAATGAAGGCAAGAGCAGCCCTCAACAGAAAGGACAGGAATGCTATAACTGTGGACAGTTAGGGCATTGGGCAAAAGAATGCCAAGCACCCCAGCGATCTCAGAGAGGCCAGCAGACAGGCACTCTGAACCGCAGTAAGGCAAAACCCATCCACAATGTAGCAGTACAGTCAGGACCCACCAATGTGGACGAGACGAACTGACGGTGTTCGGGCTCCCCCACTTGGGTCTGTGACACACTATGGGACTCATCAGGGAGGCCCGTAGTCACGGCGAAAGTAAAAGGGAAGCCCATAGAGTTACTGTGGGACACAGGAGGATCCCGCACCACCATTAACTCCACGACCACGGCACACTCAGACACGTGGCCGACCACCTCCACCATCACACTTAGCGGGTTCACCGGACACTCGCAGCAGGGACATATCACAGCACCCGTAGCGATCCAGCTAGGGAACATTAGCACAAGGCACCCCGTAGTTTTAGTAAATCTTCCCCGGACAGCAGAACACATCCTGGGGATAGATTTTATGAACGCTCATAGCTTGTCGTTCGACCCAGTGAACCAGTGTGTCTGGCGAATGGCGAGATCAGACAGAGCCCCAGCCACCCTCACAGTAGGAGACTACGCTAATCGGATTAGCGCAGTGGGAGAGTACTCATTCGACCTGACTACACTCCACACCGACCGACAAATTAAGGCCCTACTAAACAAACACAGGACAGCATTTGCAAGTCACCGTCATGACTGTGGCAGAATGACTGGACAAGTTCATGTTACCGGACAGGACCCCCGACCGCAAAAGCAGTATAGATTTCCCCTTGAAGCAGAGGTGGAAATAGAAAAAGTTATAGGCAGCTTGTTGGACCAAGGTGTACTGAGAACGGTAGCCTCCACCAACAATGCCCCTATTTGGCCAGTGAGGAAGCCCGATGGATCATGGCGTCTGACCATCGATTATCGGGAACTCAACAAAGTAACCCCCGCAGTAGCCCCAACGGTAGCTACTAGTCCCGAGACCATGCTCAAGCAGGGTCTCAACGCCAAGTACTTCACGGTATTGGACATCAGTAATGGATTCTGGTCAATACCATTGGCAAAAGCGTGCCAATACAAATTCGCATTCACTTTTAAAACACAGCAGTACACGTGGACATGCCTCCCACAGGGATTCCACAATTCACCCTCCATTTTCCACCGACAGCTGGCAAGTGGATTAGAGAAATTTTCCCGACCCGATTGTCTGGTACAGTATGTAGACGACCTACTACTGCAGACAGACACAAAGGCAGAGCACATTTCGCTTCTGGCCGAACTCCTGGAACTCTTAACTGAAATTGGCTGTAAAGTTAACCCGAAAAAGGCCCAAATATTGGAAAGTAAAGTGATGTATTTGGGATCAGTCATCACGCACGGCAAACGCGAGATCGAATTCAAAAGAATTGATTCGATCGTCAAATTGCCCCTTCCCCAGAATGTATCAGCCCTCCGGTCGTTTTTAGGACTGGTTGGCTATTGTCGGAACCACATCGACGGATTCGCGACAAAAGCCGCCCCACTTTCAGACCTCCTTAAGAAAGGAGCCCCCTGGGAATGGCTTCCGCAGCATACAGGCGCTGTGGAAGAGTTAAAACGAGCCCTTAGTGCAGCACCCGCGCTGCTAGTCCCCGACCAACTTTCACCGTACGCAATCGAGGTAGCGAGCACCGATCTGACCCTCTCGGCCGTGTTGCTTCAAGAACGGCACGAGCAGCTAAGACCAGTGGCTTATGCCTCCCGACTGTTAGACCCGGTAGAACAAGGATTTTCGGCCTGTGAGAGGCACCTCCTTGCTGTCTTCTGGGCAGTACAGTACTTTTCATACATAACCGGACTAAACCCCATCACCATTCTAACCGAACATACACCCACACAGCTACTACCAGACGGTCGACTGAAGGACGGTTCAGTTAGCCAGATTAGGGCAGCTAGGTGGACCCTACTTTTACAAGGACGGGACATTACAGTAAAACGGACACGCACACACACATACTTAGCAGACAACCTCCAATACCCCGGACAGCCCCATGACTGTGAAATTGTAGCTCCCCTGCATAACACAGGACCCTTTTTAGCAAAAACACCCCCCAGGAAGATAGGGAACCCGAAACAAAGCCCCCAGCCCACAGACACGTGTGGACCCTTGAGGATTTATGTAGACGGTTCCTCCACAGTTTTAAATGGTGAGCGTATCACAGGATGCGGCATCTATGTAGAGGACGCGCAGGGGCGCGCTCTCGAAGAGATAGCTCTTAAGTTACCAGGTCACTTAGGCGCGCAGGCAGCAGAGCTAGCAGCCATAGCGTACATAGTGGACCACCCCGATTCTTTCCCCAGCCCAGCAGACATATATTCAGACAGCTTATATGTATGCAATAGCCTAACAGATTTTCTGCCCCTGTGGAGGACACGAGGTTTTGTCTCCGCAGACGGAAAACCCCTTCCATCAGCCCCCTTACTCCAGCATATCCTAGAGAAAGCGAAGGACAGGACCTTCGGCATTATAAAAGTTCGAAGCCACCATAGGTCATCACCCCCTGGGAATGTAAAAGCCGACGCGTTGGCTAAGGCAGGTTCCAGGAGAGGACACTTATGGACCCCCCCAGCTAGCGCACCAGCTAGCGCCCCTGTGAGCGCAGTCCAAGTCTCACAGACGGATATTAAAGATCTCGTGGCAGCACAGAAACAGGACGGAGACCTCAGGGAGGTTTTCAAGGGAAACTTTGTGCCTGCTTACGAGCACTTTAAACACGCACTGACCACACATGAGGGTGTGATCATTAAGGACCAACTTTATGTGGTCCCACAGCAGGACAGGAATCAGATGATTGCCTTGTTCCATGACGGACACGGGCATCAGGGAATTGATGCAACAACGAGGCACCTCAGGCAACTCTGTTGGTGGCCTAATCTCAGGAATGATGTAACGCACTACATAGAGAATTGCCTGATTTGTGCTCAGAATAACCCGGAGGTATTCTAAGAAAGCACAACTTCGGCATACTCGCCCAGTTAACGGCCCTTGGACAAACCTCCAGATCGACTTTATAGGTCCATTGCCCCCTTGTCGGAATGGCTATAAATACGTTCTGGTGGTGATAGACACCTTTACCAAATGGGTAGAGGCATTCCCCTCACGAACAAATACAGCACAGACAGCTGCAAAGATCCTGACCCACCACATCTTCACGAGATGGGGTTTACCCCGAAGTATCGATTCGGACCAGGGATCTCACTTTACAGGACGGGTCATGAGGAACGTCCTGACAATATTCGGAATCAAACAGAACTTCCATATTGCGTATCATCCACAGTCCAGCGGGATTGTGGAGCGCATGAATCGGACCCTAAAAACTACCCTTAGGAAAATGGTTCAAGAGAACAATTCCACATGGGATTCAGTGCTCCCATTTGCACTTATGTTCATAAGGAACACTGTCTCCACATCGACAGGATACACACCACATACACTCATGACCGGACGCCCTATGAAAGGTACAGAATTCCTTTTAGGACTGGACATGACAAGCCCCGAAGTGACGGCCCTCACACATGAAAAGGCAGTTAAAGATCTAGTTGAGACTGTGAGGTCTGCACAGCTCGCAGCCGCAGTCCAGCTAGGGAAACGCCGACAGCAACGGACTGCCTGTTTCAATAAGACCGTCCACACCACAGAATTCCAGGTTGGGCAACAGGTAATGTTATCTGTTTATAACCCCAGCAGTTTTTTGGCTCCAAAATATTCCGGTCCCTACTCAATTTCGGACAAAATTAGCCCCTCCGTTTACAGGATCAAATATCCTAATGGGAAGACCGCGTGGTTCCATATAAACCAGTTAAAGACATATGGAACACAGGCCAACCATGCTCACCATGTCCTGCTGGGTGCAGCAGAACACTTCACCCCGCCCACCAGAGACACTTTTCCACCATCCCCCTCACAGACCAGTTCATCCACGGACTCGCCCACGACTCCGCCCACAGACCACTACAGACCACGCCCCAACACGCCCACAAGCTGCCACAGCAGAGACAGTAGGACAGACACTGACTCTGAAGACAGCGACAGCACACAGCCATACAGCCCACACTGCACCAGCTACGACCCCGACTCCAGTGACCCCATGGAAATCACCTACCTCAAATATCCAGAACCACCACCCGACCCCGACTACCCCGACAACACACTCGACACTACACAATGGCACAGGGACAACTCATACAGACTTGTCCGCAATGACGAGAGTGACCCCCGGTCACACAATTCCAAAATAGCATGCCTGATCCACACAAGGGTGTGGGATCCGGGAGAGCAGGACGACACGGTGTCTGACTCCCGACACGGCAACCCCTTTGTGACCCTGTTCACAGAGGCAGAATCAAAGTGAGGTGTCCAGATGATGTAAGATAGGAATCGTTTGAGGGAAACGATGTCCTTTCTGATGGAACCTGCACGTATGTTTGTCTTCGTTTTATGTTTGTTTGTTTTCAGGAATGTAAATGTTTCAGTTGGAGGATGGACATCTTCTTTTCAGCTGAAAAGATTGTGACCACCTCACATACACGTTAGCTTGTCCGCAGATATTTCTGAGAACTTCAGTTGTATCCTCTGGTGAACCGACACGGTTCACGACTTGTTCCCTGTTTTCAGAACGGAGCATCTTGGCTCCATTGTTTTTAGGTGCCCCTCTATTCGGCGAAATAGAGGCTGCAAGTCATGGTCAACACATTCGTACCCGTTTCTTTCCAGGTTACTCAGGCAGTGGACAAACGGCACTGAGGACCCGCCCTGTCTGAGAACCAACCCTTGGTCAGCCAAGCTCGGGTATGGCACAGCACGCCCTACCCGGGGATTCCATCCAACTCGTACCCGTAGCGGCCCATACGCAACTCATTCGGATGTTTATTTCCAAGTTTGTTTTCATTTTACGTTAGGTAGCCCTTCGGCCACCATCCCACATGCTATTTACATCCGGGAACATTCGGATGGTAAATCAGCAAAGCCTGCGAGACGGCTCGCAGAAGGAAGGATTGTTAGGTGTATGCTGGTCTTTAAATTCGCTTTTTGAAAAAAAAAATGAGGGGAGTCACAGGGTGTGACTTAGCCAGTCATTTTTAAGGGTCAATTGGGATTTGAAAGACAGATGCACTAACAAGTAAAGGTCTTAAACTGTGTATTGACAGATACTGTGCTTGATCCCAAAGGTTTCAAAGGACGAGACAGAGGTCGAAGCCAGGATTGTCAATACCGGAGGAAGAAGGAAGATAAAGAAGAAGAACAGCAAAATGATGGAAGCCCACTTATTACTGTTTAACGTCATATGTATATGTGTGGAAACAAGACACGTTTCCCCCACAACCCCCACCGTAAATGTTAGTACAACAAACCCCCAGTGCTCAGCTCTGATCAGCGAGGTTCAGACCTGGTGTACTAAATTCATGACGTGGTACTCCATGTCCTATATAATCGAATCACTGTTGGTGATCGCGATCCTCATCATCCTAGTGCAGACCCTCAGGTTGAGGAAATGGAAGAGGAGAGCCTCTCGTTCCAGCACCTCACCCATCTATAGAGTGCAATCCCCCATCTTCGGATTCCACCAAACCCCTCAACCCCTCACTGATTACAACACTCTGTAAATAAAATTCAGCCATGTATTATATTGTTCCATACTCGACTGCCGAGTTGGGAAGTGTGATGTTGTGGTGTGAATGGTTAAGGTTTTAGAGTGATTAAATGTTTAAGTTAAGGTTAAGGTTAATAGTGATAGGTAGAGGTTCCCAGTTGTAGTAATGCATGTCCCTTTGACATAGGGCCAAGTAGAAATGTTAGTTAAAAAAAATTTTTTTTCTCTTCTTCCCATAGTTTAGAACAGAGTAGAACAGGAACTGGCAAGAGGTCAGAACACAAGGAAGGCAAAGTACATAGGTGATCCTTCACAATAGTATGATTGTGAGGATCACAAGGAGGGAATGTAGCCATGCTGGCCACGCAAAATGGACACTGAGCCAAACTAAAATGGAAGACTGCTGGGAAACAGACAGTTTAGCCAGAACAGCAGTCTGCAAAGAGCAGTTTGCATTCTGCAGCAGCAGAAACCAGTTTGGGCTCAGGTGAAAAGACCTTAGCTAGGTGCAAATGGCAAAACGCTTTGCATGCTAATGAGGCCATCAGACTTGAACACCCACACAATAGATACATTTGGTTCTGAATGGACACATTCTAATCAAGACCCAGACATCGAGGCACCAGAAACCTCCAAACAAAAGGACATAAGAAACGCCCCCTCCATCACGGAGACCCCCTCGCATTGGGGAATTAATCCAGTATCGATAAGAAATTGATCCAATAGGTAGAGCCCGCCCGAGAAGAGGGAAGGACAATGGAACCCCTATAAAAGATAGGGACCTCGTGTTGTCCGGTCTGTTAAACCCGTGCTCCGGCTCTGACTGACATCTCGCATCCTGACTCCAGCCGTTGAGCACCAGCCGCCGAAACCGTAAGTTCAACGCTCGCTACGCGATCCAAGCCCACTAGACTCCCAAGTACCGGAACGCTTGCTGAAGGCTGCAGTGCCAGACCAGGACGAAGGCCTCGTTCTCTGACCTTGCCTGTTCCTGTTAGATAAGTATTCTGTTTGCTTAAGTTTAGTTGTAGCTTAGTCTCTTAGTGTGTGCATGAGTATTTATTATAACTGTATAATAAATATTGATCGTTTGAACTTTACTAATCGGTGTATCGTCTTTATTACTTTGAACTTGACCTTGGAATACTTGTGACGTTGCCTATACGGCAACTGGCGACTCCAGAGCTAAATAATTACATAGAACAGAGCCTAGTAGTGTTAAGCACACGTCGAACTCGGAGGCGTGTTAATACACTCCAATAAACGCGTTTTACGCCCATAGTAAAACGTGCAACAATTTATAGTCATTCAGATAATAATCTGCCTTCCTGTTTTTGCTACCAAAGTGGACAACCTCGCATTTGTCCACATTATTCTGCATCTGCCATTCATTTTCCCACTCAACTTGTCCAAATCATATTGAAGCACCTCTGCATCCACCCCACAGCTCACCCTCCCACCCAGCTTTGTGTCATTGCAAATTTTGAGATATTACATTTATTCCCTCATCCAAATCATTAATATATATTGTGAATAGCTGGGATGAGGTGAAACGCCACACAGAGACCCGGGGCTGGGATCGAACCCGGGTCCTCGGAGCTGTGAGGCAGCAGTGCTAATGCATCATAGTGCTAACTGCGCCACCACTTTTCTCACTTATGAAGAAATCTTCCACAGCAGCTTGCTGGGTGACAAGCACAAGACAGACCAGTTCTTTCTGCCCAGATGTGTCTCTAACATGGGCTCTGAAATTGAAATATTTAACCCTGATATAATTGGATCTTATGATCCATCTGTGAAGGTGCAAAGGTTAATTGTGTAAAGGTTAAAACAGGAAGAGATTTCGAAAATGATCCATACTGGCTTCACCCAACACCCACACTTTGGCTCACACCAGTGGACCATTCAGAGGAGACGGCAGCCAATAGTAATGGAGACCAGTACTCATTCTGCATCATCAGCTTGTCCTCTGGGACTGGTAAACTATTCTCACCTGTCATAGGATGTACGATTTTTGCGTCCATTATGCATCATTTTTAAACCTTTGTTTCTTAATAAACCAATGTAAAATCACATATTAGCTTGGTCCCATTTTTGGGGAAATCTGTGACTGCCTTGGTCTGCTTTAAAAGCCAGCTATTTAGCTCTGTGCTAAACCAGCCCCTCTAATGATGCTTTCTATGATGCATTTGTAAAAATTGGTTAGAGTCAATGTGGAGATGCCGAATTTACTTAGTTTCCTGAGGAAGTTTAGGCGCTGGTGTGCTATCTTGGTCGTAGTGTCGGCGTGGGTGGACCAGGATAGATTGTTGGTGATGTGCACACCTAGGAATTTTATTTTAAAAATTATTTCTTTATTCTCCTCCTTTCTCACATTTTCTCCCAAATCTACACCCACCAACAATAAACAACATTCAGTAACAAATATGTCACTCCCCGTATCAATAACAATGATCCCATCCTCCCACCAAACCCAAAACATTCACCCACATGTTCTCAAAAACAAATGGCAAAAAGGAATCAGGAATCATCCATAGCTCCCATTAACACCTATCCCCCCCCTTTCCCCCAACCCTCTCACCACCCCAACTAATGTTTGATGTTATCCAGTTCTTGAAAGTGCATAATGAATAATGATCATGAATTGTAGAACCGTTCTATCCTTCCCCTCAGTTCAAACTTAACCTTCTCAAGAGTCAAGAATTCCAGCAGGTCCCCCCGCCACACCAGGGCACAGGGTGGAGAGGCTGCTCTCCAACCCATCAGAATCCGCCTTCGGGCGATCAACGAAGCGAAGGCTACAACATCTGTCTCCATTCCCGTTTCCAACCCTGGCTGGACAAACACCCTGAATATGGCCTCCCGGGGGTCCCGGTACAGTTTAACGTGCACCACTTTAGAAATTACCCTAAAAACCTCCTTCCAGTAATCCTCTAGATTTGGACAGGACCAAAACATATGAACATGATTAGCACCACCTCCCCCCACCCCTGCAACGTTCACACACATCTTCTACTCCCTCAAAGAATCGGCTCATCCTCGTGAGGTGTGCTCTGTATACCACCTTCAGCTTTATCAGCCCCAACCTCGCGCACGAGGTGGAGGCATTCACTCTACGGAGCACCTCACACCAGAACCCCTCCTCCATAAGTTTTTACAAATATATAAAGCAAAAAAGAGTGGCTAAGGTAAATATTGGTCCATTAGAGGATGAGAAGGGAGTTTTAATAATGGGAGATGAGGAAATGGCTGAGGAACTGAACAGGTTTTTTGGGTCGGTCTTCACAGTGGAAGACACAAATAACATGCCAGTGACTGATAGAAATGAGGTTATGACAGGTGATGACCTTGAGAGGATTGTTATCTCTAAGGAGGTAGTGATGGGCAAGCTAATGGGGCTAAAGGTAGACAAGTCTCCTGGCCCTGATGGAATGCATCCCAGAGTGCTAAAAGAGATGGCTAGGGAAATTGCAAATGCACTAGTGATAATTTACCAAAATTCACTAGACGCTGGGGTGGTTCCGGTGGATTGGAAATTAGCAAACGTGACACCACTGTTTAAAAAAGGAGGTAGGCAGAGATCGGGTAATTATAGGCCAGTGAGCATAACTTCGGTAGTAGGGAAGATGCTGGAATCTATCATCAAGGAAGAAATAGCGAGGCATCTGGACAGAAATTGTCCCATTGGGCAGAAGCCGCATGGGTTCATAAAGGGCAGGTCATGCCTAACTAATTTAGTGGAATTTTTTGAGGACATTACCAGTGCAGTAGATAACGGGGAGCCAATGGATGTGGTATATCTGGATTTCCAGAAAGCCTTTGACAAGGTGCCACACAAAAGGTTGCTGCATAAGATAAAGATGCATGGCATTAAGGGTAAAGTAGTAGCATGGATAGAGGATTGGTTAATTAATAGAAAGCAAAGAGTGGGGATTAATGAGTGTTTCTCTGGTTGGCAATCAGTAGCTAGTGGTGTCCCTCAGGGATCCGTGTTGGGCCCACAATTGTCACAATTTACATAGATGATTTGGAGTTGGGGACCAAGGGCAATGTGTCCAAGTTTGCAGATGACACTAAGATGAGTGGTAAAGCGAAAAGTGTAGAGGATACTGGAAGTCTGCAGAGGGATTTGGATAGGTTAAGTGAATGGGCTAGGGTCTGGCAGATGGAATACAATGTAGACAAATGTGAGGTCATCCATTTTGGTAGGAATAACAGCAAACGGGATTATTATTTAAACGATAAAATATTAAAGCATGCTGCTGTACAGAGAGACCTGGGTGTGCTAGTGCATGAGTCGCAGAAAGTTGGTTTACAGGTGATTAAGAAGGCAAATGGAATTTTGACCTTCATTGCTAGAGGGATGGAGTTTAAGACTAGGGAGGTTATGTTGCAATTGTATAAGGTGTTAGTGAGGCCACACCTGGAGTATTGTGTTCAGTTTTTGTCTCCTTACTTGAGAAAGGACATACTGGCACTGGAGGGTGTGCAGAGGAGATTCACTAGGTTAATCCCAGAGCTGAAGGGGTTGGATTATGAGGAGAGGTTGAGTAGACTGGGACTGTACTCGTTAGAATTTAGAAGGATGAGGGGGGATCTTATAGAAACATTTAAAATTATGAAGGAAATAGATAGGATAGATGCGGGCAGGTTGTTTCCACTGGCGGGTGACAGCAGAACTAGGGGGCATAGCCTCCAAATAAGGGGAAGTAGATTTAGGACTGAGTTTAGGAGGAACTTCTTCACCCAAAGGGTTGTGAATCTATGGAATTCCTTGCCCAGTGAAGCACTTGAGGCTCCTTCATTAAATGTTTTTAATGTAAAGATAGATAGTTTTTTGAAGAATAAAGGGATTAAGGGTTATGGTGTTCAGGCGGGAAAGTGGAGTGGAGTCCACAAAAGATCAGCCATGATCTCATTGAATGGTGGACTCCTGCTCCTAGTTCTTACGTTCTTATGTAAAATCCCTTCGCACGTTGACAGTTGGTGAATGGCCTCCCAGTATGAACTCCCAGGGGGCAGCAGGATAGCATGGTGGTTAGCATAAATGCTTCACAGCTCCAGGGTCCCAGGTTCGATTCCCGGCTGGGTCACTGTCTGTGTGGAGTCTGCACGTCCTCCCCCTGTGTGCGTGGGTTTCCTCCGGGTGCTCCGGTTTCCTCCCACAGTCCAAAGATGTGCGGGTTAGGTGGATTGGCCATGCTAAATTGCCCGTAGTGTCCTAATAAAAGTAAGGTTAAGGGGGGGTTGTTGGGTTACGGGTATAGGGTGGATACGTGGGTTTGAGTAGGGTGATCATGGCTCGGCACAACATTGAGGGCCGAAGGGCCTGTTCTGTGCTGTACTGTTCTATGTTCTAGGTGTGAGATAATCGGGATTATGGAGACATGACCAGGGACGGGAACTGAATATATTCAGCGTTTTGGCAGGACAGACAAAAAGGAAAAGGCAGTGGAGTGGCAATGCTGGTTAATAATAATAATCTTTATTCTTATCACAAGTAGGTTTACATTAACACCAGGTTGTTGTCGTGGCAGACAGTGTTGAGGATCGTCAGAAGATACAACAGGATATAGATAGGGTGGAGACTTGGGCAGAGACATGGCAAATGGAGTTTAATCCGGAAAAATGTGAGCTAATGCATTTTGGTAGGTCTAACATAGAGGGGAAATATATCGTAAATGGTAAAACTCTTAGGAATATAGAAAATCAGAGAGATCTGGGCGTGCACGTTCACAGATCTTTGAAGGTGGCAACACTAGCATACGGAATGCTCGCTTTCCTTGGACGAGGCATCAAGTATAAAAACTGACAAGTCATGCTACAGTTCTATAGAACATTGTTAAGGCCACACTTGGATTATTGCGCACAATTCTGGTCGCCACACTACCAGAAGGATGTGGAGGCTTTGGAGATGGTGAAGAGGAGGTTTACTAGGATGTTGCCTGGTCTGGAAGGTGTTAGCTATGTGGAGAGGCTGAATCGACTCGGACTGTTTTCATTACAAAGACGGAGGTTGAAGGATGACCTAGTAGTGGTCCACTAGACAATGAGTGGCATGGATAAAGTGGAGGGGCAGGCATTCTTTCCCACGTTGGAGGGGTCAGTCTTCAGGGTGCATAGATTTAAGGTCCGTGGGGCAAAGTTTAGAGGATATGTGCGAGACAGGTTTTTTTTTTACACAGAGGGTGCTGAGTGCCTGGAACGCATTGCCAAGGGAGATTGTGGAAGCAGATACATTAACGGCGTTCAAAAGGCATCTTGACAAATACATGGATAGGATGGGTATAGAGGGATACGGCACAAGGAAGTGCTGAGTGTTTTGGCAAAGGCTGCCATCATGACCGGTACAGGCTTGGAGGGCTCAAGGGCCTGTTCCTGTGTTGTATTGTTCTTCTTTGTTGTTTGAAATAGTTGAGGCCACGCCATTGTATGTTTTCAAGAATAATAATATTCTTTATTGTCACAAGTCGGCCTACATTGCAATGAAGTTACTGTGAAAAGCCCCAAGTTGCCACATTCCAGAGCCTGTTTGGGTACACGGAGGGAGAATTTAGAACGTCCAAATGACCTAACAGCACGTCTTTTGGGACGAGTGGGGGGGAAACCAGAGCACCCGGAGGAAACCCACGCAGACACAGGGAGAACGTGCAGACTCCGAACAGTGATCCAGCCGGGAATAGAACCGGAGACCCTGGCGCTGTGAAGCCACAGTGCTACCGTGCTGCCCACACAGCAGAAGCAGTTAGATATAGCACTTATGGCGAAGGAGATCAAAGGGTACAGAGGGGAAAGCAGGATTAGGCTATTGAGTTGGAGACGAGCCACGATCATGATGAATGGTGGAGCAGGTTCGAAGGGCCAAATTGCCACTTCCTGTTTCTATTTTCTATGTAATCCCCTCCCACACTGAGAGTAGGTGAATGGCCTCTCCCAGTGTGAACTCGCTGGTGTGTCTGCAGACTGGATAACTGTGTGAATCCCTTCCCACAGAGGGAGCAAGATAATGGTTCTCCCGAGTGTGAATCCGCTGATGTTTGCACAGGGTGGATGAAGCAATAAATCCCTTCCCTCACTGAGAGCAGGTGACTGGCCTCTCCTGAGTGTGAACATGCTGGTGTCTCTTAAGGATGGAAAAATCACTGAATCCCTTTCCACACTGAGAGCAGATGAACAACATCTGCCCAGTGTGAACTCGCTGATGTCTCTGCAGCGTGGATAACTGAGTGAATCTTTTCTCACACTGGGAGCAGGTGAATGGCTTCTCCCCAGTGTGAATTCGCTGGTGTCTCTGCAGCGTGGATAACTGAGTGAATCTTTTCTCACACTGGGAGCAGGTGAATGGCTTCTCCCCAGTGTGAATTCGCTGATGACTCCGCAGGGTGAATGAAGCACGGAATCTCTGTCCACACTGAGAGCAGATGAATGGCTTCTTCCCAGTGTGAACTCGTTGGTGTGCCTGCAGGCTGGATAACTGTGTGAAGCCCTTCCCACACTGAGAGCAGGTAAATGGCCTCTCCCCAGTGTGAACTCGCTGATGTCTCTGCAGGGTGGATGAATCAATGAATCCCTTCCCACACTGAGCGCAAGTGAAAGGCCTCTCCCCAGTGTGAACTCGCTGATGTGTCTGCAGGGTGGATGAATGACTGAATCCCTTCCCACACTGAGAACAGGTGAATGGCTTCTCCCCAGTGTGGACTCGCTGATGTGTCTGCAGGCTGAATAACCGAGTGAATCCCTGCCCACACTGAGAGCAGATGAACGGCTTTTCCCCAGCCTGACTGCGTCGATGAACCTCCAGCTGAGATGGGGCTCTGTATGTCTTCCCAGAGTCCCCACATTTCCACGGTTTCTCCATGTTTTGGGTCTCCTCGTGTCTCTCCAGTTTGGAAATTCAATGGAAGCCTTGTCTACACGCAGAACATGTGCACTGTCTGCCCTCACGTTGAATGGTGTGATGTTTTTTTCAGGCTGTGTAACTGGTTTAAGCTCTTTCCATAGTCAGATCACTGTAACACTGTCACTCGGTTGTATGGTGTGTGGGCTTTGGTGCTTTTCCAGTCACATTCACGTTTATAATCTTTGGGAAGCCGACAGAATTTCTCCTTCGCGCCGGTGATATTCAGATCAGAAGGAAGCGAGTGAGTTTGTCATATCGAGACTTGATGTTTGAGACTTCTGTCTGTAATTCCTCCTCTTTCAAGATGCTTTAAAAACAATTTACAAAAGTCATCATTGTTGGTATGGGATAGGAATTCAGAGCAGACAATTCTAGTTCTTATGGAACATTATTTCCTCTCTCGCTCTCCAAAAGCTGGAAATCTCCATCCCACACAATCTCCCTCTGCTGTATCTAATATCCACCCTCCCAATTCTCCTGAAGGTGCTGATTCATGTTGATTGACAGATCCAAGCTCAGCTCACTACTTCCTGACCTGGACACAGAGATTATAATTGGCCCACCGAGTCTGTTCAACCATTCAATGAGATCCTTGGCCGATCTACCTCAGCACCGTTTTCCCACAGGATCATATCTCTCGATATCTTCAATATCTAGAAACCTGTCAGTATTTGTCTTGAACATACCTGATGACTGAGGCTGCACATTCCTCTGGGGTAGAGAACTTCAAAGCTTCACCACATCCTCGAGTGAAGAAATCCCTCCTCACCTCAGCATTCACTCTATTTTCCTACCTGTTCCCCATAACCCTTAACTCCATTGTCAATAAAATATCTGTCAAACTTGTGCTTCAATATATTCAATGACCCCAGATACAACTGGTCCCTGTGGAGAGAAATCCAAAGACTAACAACCCTCTGAGGGAAGAGATGACTGGAAATCTACAACATAGCTACAGTCGTATATTATAAGACGAGAAATAATAATATATTTACTTTATTACAGAACCATGAATAACATATCTAATCTGTACCATATAAGAACATGAGACGTATCTCTGCCCATTACTAATTTAATGTCCCCTGAAATGTTGGCCTTCTCCGAGGCAACCCACTCCTTTAATTGTGAACATTAGGAAAGAGACAAGCCTTTTTCAAAATAAATTTAGAATAACCACTTATTTTTTGCCAATAAAGGTGCAATTTAGCATGGCCAACCCAGCTACCCTGCACATCTTAGGGTTGTGGGGGTGAGACACACGCAGACACGGGGAGAATGTGCAAAGTCCCCACTGATAGTGACCCGGGGCTGGGATCGAACCCAAGTCCTCAATGCCATAGGCAAAAGTGCTAACCACTGCGCCACTACTCGGGTTGTTAGTTTCCAACATGGATCTTTGAGTAACTGAACAGAGCCGCACATGGGGTCAGACATCCGTTGAGTTAATGGGACCCAAAAAGCAGAATTTGCTTCTGTTTCTTTACACCTCTGTTACTACTCTGATCATAGATATCAAGGGGTAGCAGGGTAGCATGGTGGTTAGCATAAATGCTTCACAGCTCCAGGGTCCCAGGTTCGATTCCCGGCTGGGTCACTGTCTGTGTGGAGTCTGCACGTCCTCCCCCTGTGTGCGTGGGTTTCCTCCGGGTGCTCCGGTTTCCTCCCACAGTCCAAAGATGTGCGGGTTAGGTGGATTGGCCATGCTAAATTGCCCGTAGTGTCCTAATAAAAGTAAGGTTAAGGGGGGTGTTGTTGGGTTACGGGTATAGGGTGGATACGTGGGTTTGAGTAGGGTGATCATGGCTCGGCACAACATTGAGGGCCGAAGGGCCTGTTCTGTGCTGTACGGTTCTATGTTCTATATCTGGGTCTGTGCAAACCGGGGTAATGGGAGGCCAAGTACCCAAAACAAAGGGTAATGCAGTTTGCTGGCCAGGTTGTCTCCATTCTGAGCAATGTGGAATAAACTTCTCCCAGTCATTGAAAATGTTGCCCCCAACAAACATGGCGGCCGCACATGCGCTCTGCTGCACATTGTCCCGAGTAAAGATGGCGGTCGTTAGCCCGAACCGATCACCGGACCCTCGCGGCCCGGTACGTGAAACGGGGGAACCAGGAAGTGGTTTTTCCGGGTATGGGCTTGTACAACATGTTTAGAAAACTTTTCCACCCACCAGCCAGATCCGTCGCTCCCGCGTTCCACAATATTCCTCTTACCCTTTGTGGATCCGATAAAAATGTTCCCTCCATTGCCCGCAGGACACATGCTTGAGTTCCACCCGCCCTCACTCACTCCGATTGGTTGGAGGACCAGCCTCACTCGCTGGGTCATCCAGTCCAGCCCCCTCTACCTATTGGTCCAGATCGGCTGTCAATCACTCCCAAGGCATTGTGATGTGGGGCATGCGCAGTGCGGCTCATGTCCAGGGACAGACGCTTGTTTGTCTCATCTTCAGGCGGGAAGGAGGTGGATAAGCGGAGGCAGCGTTAGGGGCAGTGGGTGGGAGGGGAGGCTTCACACACACCCAGTGGGGGCCTCAACACCCCCAATAACAAACTAGCCGCACCGCCTCAACACCCAACAAACGGCAGCTGCCGCTTTCTCCCGGTGCCAGGCCCCAGTGAACAAATGTGGCTTCAGGAAGGAAATGCAGCAATGGAATTGTTCAGTAGAAATTATCTTTAACTGACTTTACTGATCCTGGAGCAGGAGGAAAGAATGGGGGCAATTTCTATCCTGCACTGCAGTTCATTTGTCCTCTGCTTCTGACAATCAAATCTGCAGCATTTTTATTACCTATTGTTCATTTAACACACCTTGAAATTTTAACTTTGTGCGTCTCTGCGTGGATAAAATAATATATTGGCGGTTGCATATGGGGAAGATGATTTTTGACCTTGAAGCGCTGAATGTGCTTCCATATACTGTCAGGTAAGGAATTACAGGTAATTCGCCCAGTGATGGTGAAGGAGCAGTGATTTATGTCCAAATCAAGGACAGTCATTGCTATTTACAATGCACTTTTATTGCAATACAATGTTCCAGTGCATTTCATAGAAATGTTACAAGTTAACATTTCACACTGAGCCACATAAGTAGATATTAGGGCAAGGGATCGGAAGATTGGTCAAAGAGGCAGGAGGTAAGGAGCGTTGTAAAGGAAAAAGTAAGTTAGATGGAAAGGTTTAATGTGGAAATTCCAGAGCATGGGGCCCAGGCAACTGAAAGAACGGTCACCAATGGTGGAGCGATTATTATCGGGAATATTGAAGAGGCCGGAATTAGATGAACACATATTTTGGAGGATTGTGTGGGTGATGGAGGTTACAGAGGTAGGGATGATCACAGGATGAAGGAAATCAAGGCTGAGAATGTTGGAATTTGTTGATTGACTGGAAGCCTTTGCGGGTCAGCAAGCACAGGGGTGATGAGTAAACAACACTTGGTGTGACTAAACACACGGGCAGTGGAGTTATGGATAATCTCAAGATTACGGGGAGGTTAAATTTGGGAGGGTGGCAGGGATTGTGTTCGGAGAGTTAAGTCCAGATGTAAGAAATGAATGAAAGTTGTCAGCAGCAGACTAGCCGAGTCTGGAGTGGAGTTAAGCGATGTGACTGTGGTGGAAATAAGCGCTCTTGGTGATGTTGTGGATATATTGTTGGAATCTCGTCTTGGGTAAAATGTTTTTCCATGGTTGTGAACAGTTTGGTTCAGCCTCACACAGCTGCTGGGGAGAGGGATGGAGTTTGGGCCCAGGGTGTGGAATCTGTAGTGGTGACTGAAGACAATGGGTTCAGTATTCCCAGTATTTATATGAAATACATGTCTGTTCTTTTAGTACTGGATGTCAGACCAGTCAGGATGGTGGGTGACTGAGGGGAACTTGAAGGTGATGGTGTTCACATTTATCTGCTACCTTGGTACTTCTAAGTGGTGGAGGTTGCAGGTTTGGGACATTCTGGTGGAGTTGTAGATATATAAAATCCCTCTCCTTCAACCTCTGCCTCTGCTACTTCTATGTCTCCCCTTGCAGTGCCCAGAGTATTGTGTGGATCCAGACTGGGTGGCAGGTTCCCTGAAGGACATTACTGAACCAGTTGTGTTTTTATGACAATCCAGCAGTTTTCAATGTAACTTTTTCCCCGTGCCGGCCCCACAAATGACCAGATTCTTTCAGCTCTATTTCACCACCACCTTTGTGTTTTAGTGGGTTCTCTCTCACTCCCTTTTTTCTGTTTTAAATCAATTCCACAAGGTGTTAGGAGGGGAGAATTTGCAGTTGGGAAACTGAAAACGAAAAATGATATCAGAATCTGATGGAGTTGGCCAATTTATTGTACCGTGATTTCATTGGATTTTAAACATGGAAGGAAAGAGCACCGTTAACAGTAGAGCAAAACGGTACACGTGTTCAATGTGTGGACAGGACTTCAACCAATTCGCTGGCCTTTTGGAACATAATTGCAGTCACAACAGGGAAATGCGATGGAAACATGGGGACTGTGGAAAGGGATTTAATTACCAGTCTAAGTTGCAAACCGAGCGGAGCAGTCACACTGGGGAGAGGCTATTCACCTGCTCCGAGTGTGGGAAGGGATTCACCACCTCATCCCACCTAGTGAGACACCAATGGGTTTATACCGTGGAGAGACCATTGACCTGCTCTGAATGTGGGGTGAGATTCAATCAGTCATCCAAACTAGAATTACACCAGTGAGTTCACTCTGGGGAGAGGCCGTTCATTTGTTCCCAATGTGGAAAGGGATTTGCTCATTCATCCACTCTCCTCACACACCAGTGAGAGACCTATTGAATGCAGACGGTGGGAAGTGTTATAAAACTTCTGTGGACCTACTGTACCATCAGCGTCCTCACACTGAGGAGAAACCGTTCAGCTGCTCTCAGTGTGACACTGGTTCAGGAACTCACCTCAACTCATTGTACACCAGCGGGTTCACACTGGGGAGAGGCCATTCACCTGCCCCGAGTGTGGGAAAGGATTCTCTCAGTTACGCAACCTGCTGACACACCAGCGAGTTCACACTGGGGAGAGGCTGTTCACCTGCTCTGATTGTGGAAAGGGATTTGTTACCTCATCCACTCTGCTGAAACACCAACGGATTCACAAATAACTATTGTGCTTGGATTTTGTTGTTAATCACATTCAGGACTGAACATGCTCCAGCTTTGTTATACATGTTAACATAGTTGGTCTTAGAAGGGAAGATTTGTGGTCAAGATTTCACATAAAATTTCAGATCAAGATTGGATGGAGCTGCACAATATTTCTTAACCTGAAGAGCAGAGAATTCTTTTTTTAAGAAATATTTTTATTGAAGACATTTTTTACATATACAAAAATACAAAAGCCAAACATCAGCAACAGGTAACAAAGCTAAGAACCCACCCTCCATCACCCCAAGCTCACATCCTTTTTTCCCAACCCCCCAAACAAAACAACCTCCCCTCCTCCGCGCTGCCAATGAATCCACTTTAAAGAAGTTGATAAGCGGCTTCCGCCTCGGGGCGACCCCTCTTCCACTCCACGTATGGCAAACTTCACTTTTTCCAGGTGCAGAAATTCCGCCATGTCACTCACCCATGCCCTCGTCTTTGGAAGCTCCAAATCCCACCAACTCAACAAAGCCCAGCTCTAGGCTATCAGGGAGGCAAAGGCCAAGACATCAGCCTCTCTCCCCACCTGAACTCTCAGATCTTCTGATCCTCCGAATATCGCCCCCTCCGGACTTGGAGCCACCCCTACTCCCAGAATTTCAGACATTACATCCGAAAACTCCCTCAACCTCGGGGCCACCAAAAACATAAGCACATGGTGCAATGGCCCCCAACCTGCACACTACCTGCACCTACCCTCCACCCCAAAATGAACCGACTGATCCTTGAGACCGTCATGGGGGCTCTGTGCACCAGTTGGAACTGGATGAGACTTAACCTCGTACACGCTGAGGAAGCATTCACCCTCCGTAGGGCTTCCCTCCACACCCCGGTCCCCAACTCCGCCCCAAGCTCTTCCTCACACTTGTGTCTGACCTCCTCCACAGGAGGAGGGATATCCACCAGCTCTCCATATATATCCGCACCTCTCCCTCCCCAATTTCATCCTCAGAATATAACTTGTCTTGCAGCACCGGAGGTGGCAGCTCTGGAGAGGTCGGCACCTCTTTCCTAACAAAGTCCCTCACCTACAGGTACCTAAAACTGTTTCCCTTAGGGCAGCATGGCGGCGCAGTGGTTAGCACTTCTGCCTCACGACACCGAGGTCCCAGGTTCGATAACGGCTCTGGGTCACTGTCCGTGTGGAGTTTGCACATTCTCCCTGTGTTTGCAACCCAAAGATGTGCAGGGTAGGTGAATTGGCCATGGTAAATTACCCATTAATTGGAAGAATGAATTGGGTACTTTAAATTTATTTTTAAAAACTGTTTCCCACAGGCAACTGATACAACTCCTCAAGCTCCTCTAGGACTGCAAATATTTCTTCCAGAAACAAGGCCCTGAAGTACTCTATGCCTAACCTGCTGCCACCCTAGAACCGCGCATCCAGCCCTGTCGGCACAAACCTATGTTTGTCAAATATCGCCACAGACAGGCCTTCCAGTCCGAAGTGTTGCCTACACTAGTTCCAAACCCTCAACTCTGACACCACCACCAGACCAGCGAGACCAGCAGGGACAAGAACAACAGTATGCTCAAACTGGTGCCCCTACACAACGCAACCTCCACCAGTCTCCAGACAGACCCTCCTCCCACACCCAATTCCTAGTTATTGTGTGTTCACTGCCCAGTAGTAATTCAACAGGCTCGGCAAAGCCAACCACCCCCTACCCCCACGTCAATCCCTTTCCAGAAACACCTTCCTCACTCGCAGGGCCTTCCACACCCACACAAACCTCGAAATCATCC
Source organism: Scyliorhinus canicula (assembly GCF_902713615.1). NCBI lineage: Eukaryota > Metazoa > Chordata > Chondrichthyes > Carcharhiniformes > Scyliorhinidae > Scyliorhinus > Scyliorhinus canicula. Next base: position 128,891 of record NW_024055744.1, read on the forward strand.
GATTCACCTTCCACAGAAAGGACTTGGGAACAGGTTCTGAAATTTGAACAGAAAGGTGGGCAGCACCATCATTTTCACTGTCTGTACACATCCTGCCAAAGACAAGGCAACACATCCAACCTCTTCAAGTCCACCTTCAACTTATGCAGCTGGACCCATCTCCGCGCCACCTATATCCCAAGATTGTGGAAACTCACCCCCACCATCTGGAACAGCAACTCCCCAGCCTTCTCTCCTGCCCCTGGCAATTATTGGAAACACCTCGCTTTTCCCCCATATTCAATTTTATTAACAATAATGTTTATTAGTGTCATAAGTAGGCTTATGTTCATACATGATTGTGTGGCAAGATTTAACTCCAACTCAATCTATAAGTTTGGTGGATGATACGACTGTGTTGGGTCGCACCGCAATCACTAATGCCCTTCTTAGCTCAACAAATTCATTCATGGGGACACATATCACCTCAACAAATGATGGATCGATTCCATAGAAGTTGGTGTGGTAAAGGATTCAAAAAACACGCACAATTGGTAGCAAACCGATGTGTAACCTGTCAAAAGAATAACTTGGGTCCTATAACATCAATGCCTCAATTAAGAGCTCCTGCTCCTGCAGGTCCATTCCAGGACTTACAAGTAGATTACATCACTCTTCCTAAATGTCAACAGTACAATGACGTCCTTGTAATAGTGGAGAAATTCTCCAGATGGGTGGAAGCTGCTCCAGCTAGAAGAGGGACAGCTGCCCATACAGCCAAAGTGCTATGCAAAGACTTTATTCCCAGATGGGGAGTACCAGCTAGCATTGACTCAGACAATGGAACCCACTTTACAGGAGCTGTTTGTAGGGAAGTCTGTAAACTACTAAACATTAACTGGAATTTACACTGTCCTTATCATCCACAATCATCAGGACAAGTGGAACGTATGAATCGAACTTTGAAAGAAAGACTGTCTAAATACAGCCAGGAAGGCATGAATTGGGTCCAAGCTTTGCCAATAGTATTGTGCAGCATTAGAGCAACACCAAATAGAACAACAGGCCTGAGCCCTTTTGAAATCATCACAGGCAGACCAATGTCTCTGCCAGGAACTATTGACTTGAGGAAAGCAGACTGTCATTTAATGAGTGATGCTTTGCTGTCTTACTGTCAAAATCTAACAAATGCTGTTAGCTCTGCTTCTCAACAGGTGTTAGCTGCGTGGGGTGATCCTCCGGAGGGTGGACACGACCTGGTGCCCGGTGAAGAAGTGTACGTCAAAAAGCTGCAAAAGGAACCTTTGGGATCAAAGTGGGAAGGTCCTTTCGTAATCCTTCTCACCACCCAATCCGCTGTTAAGTTAAAAGGAAAGAAAAGTTGGATTCACGCATCGCACGTGAAGCGCGCGTACAAGTAAAATGTTTGCCGCAATTTTAATTTTCAGTTATTTGATTGACTTCGTGAATGTTGTATCAGAAATGAATAAGAACACATTCCTTTACACAGCTAAGATATATGCTGAAAACTTTAACATTACTAACTCAGGGGAGGGTATTCCCTTTCTAACTATTCCCTTTAATGCTTCAGAAACAGCAGAATGGTACATCTATCAAAGTGTCCCTCGCTCTGTGGTGACCCGTTCTGGAGCATATACATGTGAAAATGGGAGGTACCAGGTTGACATCCAAAAATCTATTAACTTATGGAAATCTGCAGGCTATCCACTAAACACCTTTTCAGGATGGCACCAACTTCAATTTAACCCTGACAAAAAACCTCAACATCTTAACCTCCCAACTAATATTAAACAAAAAGGATCAATTTGCCTCATCAGTAAGGACCCTAAAGGGATACCAATGGGTAATAGTAATTGTACTAACTATGTAGATGTTAACACAGCTTTTAAATGTACTAACAACCGCTTAGAAAGAGTTATGCGGTCCTCAAGGATAACAGGCATACCTAACCTCAGAAATAATAAAACATTCGAAGACCAATGGCTCTTAGAATATATTTACTCATATTCTACTTATAATGGAACTTATTTTATTTGTGATGATAAAGCATATCCCTGGCTCCCAGGATCCTGGTCAGGATCTTGCTATTTAGGATACATGGTACCTGCCATTCGTCATGTGACTAATCTCCTGCATATTTCAGAAATGACTGTTCAAAGAAAAAAACGTTCTATCACCTTTAGAGATGCAATTTTTGCTAGATTCATTCCTTTCTATTGGGAAGTAAGGATGGAGAATGAGTTAAATAAAATAGCAACCATCATACAAAATGTGGCAGAATACACTGCCACGGCCCTAGATTAAATCTCTGACGAAATGCGAACAATTCGAACCGTAGTATTGCAAAATCGAATGGCACTTGACTATGTGCTAGCCGAAAACGGTGGCACGTGCGCCCTGATTGGTGCAGAATGTTGCACTTTCATTCCTGATAACTCTGAAGAAGTTAAAGATTTGGTATTACATATCCAAAAAGAAATCAAAAAACTTGATCCATCCCAAGTTCTCTCTCTCTGGGATAGAATTTGCGGGTGGTTTGGACACACAGGAATGTCCATAATGAGAATAATCCTATTCTCCTGTGCAGCTGGATTCATCATTTATATGACATACCAATGTGCTACGTGCATCAAAGAACTATTCGCTAAGCGCAGGGGGCCAACTGTCAGAATGATTCACACTAACCCTACTGCACCCCCAATTGATGAATTTGAGGTGAAATACTTTTGTTGAAATGTTAACCGTAATATTATCAATCAATTATTTGTATAATCTATTAATACTGAATCTGTAGCATCAAATTTGACTAATTCATTAATTGTTATTTTGTAATAATGATTCTTTAAGAATTTTAATGATTATTGTTAAAATACTTGTTGCAATGCTAAGTTTCCATTCTATTGTTTAAATCTGCAATGACAATATGAATGAACTATTCTTTGCGCTTTTACCTATCCTATCGCTTTAATGATATCTTTTATCTTATTCTGATATATCTCACTTGATCTTTCGATTTATCAAAGGGGCCACTGTAGAAGTCAGATATTTTAAATACACTTAATAGGCTGTTTAAAGCATAAATATTAAATCCCAGTTTTAAAATGAAAGAAATATACAACTTCCAAACTCAGACATGTGTTTGGGAAAAACAGAACCACTGATAAAAACATCACATTCTTTCAAGGACAGGGGCTAAATCCCATGGGCTGTAAGGTAGGATCATTAAAGGCTCCATTGTTCTGATTTCTGGCCACTTGTGATAACAGCCTGAACCACATTCCATAACGTATGCAAGCCGAAACATTTTAGACTGTGTCAAAATACAGTTTCATTTATATTTTCGGAATAATAGCATGATGAGATGACTAACGTCTCAATTGTTGCAGATAAGCAACAATTGGAAGTGGCGTTGCATCGTGAGGATGGATGGCTTGTTATCAAATCAAATGTGTTTTGAATATAGCTTAAACCAAATAGGATTATATTGGGGTGTGATCGGATCGCTTAAGACAGATATGAAAGAGTATATCCATGGATGATTTGGCCACCATTTCAGAAAGAAAGAAAGAAAGAAAGAAAGACAGAAAGACAGAGAAAGACAGAAAGAGACAGAGAGAAAGAGACAGGAAAGAGACAAAGAGAACAAGACAGAAAGAGAGAGAGAGAAAGTAAAGGAAGAGAATTAGAAAAGAGTTCTGTATTCCTATTTCATTTTCATACTTTGACTTCCGCCTTTGACTTTTAAAGTTGTGTTCAGGCTATTGTCTCAGAAGATAATTCCTGTGATTCTTTGAAGAAAATCAAATTGTCTACAAACTACCTTTTAAATCATTTTCCAGTTGTAACCAATGAACTTCAATAAAACAATTCTTATTTGCACCTGACAAGTTTTTAACTTGAATTTCTACTGAGTTTCAGCAATGTCTCAACAACAACCAGCAACCGTAAATTAAATAAAACTTCACAAATTCAAAGATACTACATGGGCCATATCTCAAACAACGATGAATCAGACTACTGGAGGGATATAAATCACTTGGTTGCATGGTGTACCGAAAACAACCTCTCTAAATGTTGGAAAGACCAAGGAACTGATCATCGACTTCAGGAAGCGCACCATGACACACATTCCCATCTGCATCAATAGCTCCGAAGTGGAAATGGTCGATACCATTAAGTTCCTGGGGGTCACCATCACCAACAGTCTGTCCTGGTCCACTCACGTTGATGCAACAGTCAAGAAAGCCCAACAACATCTCTCCTTCCTACGGAAGCTAAAGAAATTTGGCATGCCTGTATCGACTCTCACAAACTTCTACAGATGTGCGATTGAGAGCATCCTATCCAGCTGCATCAGAGCCTGGTATGGCAACTGCTCGGTCCAAGATCGCAAGAAACTGAAGAGTGTGGTGAACTCAGCCCAAAGCATTACACAAGCTTGCCACCCCCACATTGATTCTGTCTACATCTCCCGCTGCCTCAGGAAGGCACACAGCATTATCAGAGACCCCTCCCACCCAGGCATTGCCTTCTTCCAGACCCTACCATCAGGCAGAAGATACAGAAGTCTGAAGACCCGCATATGTTAAAGGGGCAGCACGGTAGCATGGTGGTTAGCATAAATGCTTCAAAGCTCCAGGGTCCCAGGTTCTATTCCCGGCTGGGTCACTGTCTGTGCGGAGTCTGCACGTCCTCCCCGTGTGTGCGTGGGTTTCCTCCGGGTGCTCCGGTTTCCTCCCACAGTCCAAAGATGTGCGGGTTAGGTGGATTGGCCATGCTAAATTGCCCGTAGTGTCCTAAAAAGTAAGGTTAAGGGGGGGTTGTTGGGTTACGGGTATAGGGTGGATACGTGGGTTTGAGTAGGGTGATCATTGCTCGGCACAACATCGAGGGCCGAAGGGCCTGCTCTGTGCTGTACTGTTCTATGTTCTATATCCAGACAAAGGAACAGCTTCTTTCCCACAGCTACAAGTCTCAATGACTCCCCCTAAGACTGATCTGTTCCCTGTAAGAACACTATTCATGACATCCTAAGCTGCTGTTGCTCATGTAATATGTTGTGCATGAGGTCGGCTTTGCTTTTTGCTTCAATGACAGATGACATCTCTGCTGAGTGGGTCTCAAACCAGTCTGTGTTGTAGGTTTCACCTTTACCAAATGTTGCTGCTGCTGCGTCAGAAATGATTCAACTCAGTGACTTCCAAGTTTCATCAATACCAATGCTGATGTGCCTGTAAAATATATCACTATTTTGTTTCTTGTTCCTTGATAGGTTAACTTAATAGTGGATGTGCCACTGTGAAAAAGGTGCAAGTCAGCAAGGATTGATCAGCACTTTCTAATCGCAGACTCTGAATTGCATCAAATATCAATTTTGGATTGAAGTAAAAGTGAGTTTTCCTGCGTTCCCGTTGACAGTTCTTGAATTAAGGAGAAAAATCACAAATGGTGCTTGCATAGTCGGACACTGCAGCCCTAAACGTCAGTGACGCCTCCAGAATATTAAACTCCAGCCAGTTAAACCCCAGCCAGCTGTAAGGTTTGTTGATATCAATAGAAACAAAGCAAATATTGTCCGACTATCAGTCCAGCATGTGATTAACAGTAGCAATAACAGGAGAATCAAACCCCTGTGGTCACTTATGAACTCGCTGGTGTGCCAGCAGGTGGGATGACTGAGTAAATCCCTTCCCACACTCAGAACAGGTGAACGGCCTCTCCCCAGTATGAACTCTCTGGTGTGCCAGCAGGTGGGATGACTGAGTAAATCCCTTCCCACACTCAGAACAGGTGAACGGCCTCTCCCCAGTATGAACTCTCTGGTGTGCCAGCAGGTGGGATGACTGAGTAAATCCCTTCCCACACTCAGAACAGGTGAACGGCCTCTCCCCAGTATGAACTCGCTGGTGTGCCAGCAGGTGGGATGACTGAGTAAATCCCTTCCCACACTCAGAACAGGTGAACGGCCTCTCCCCAGTATGAACTCTCTGGTGTGCCAGCAGGTGGGATGACTGAGTAAATCCCTTCCCACACTCAGAACAGGTGAACGGCCTCTCCCCAGTATGAACTCTCTGGTGTGCCAGCAGGTGGGATGACTGAGTAAATCCCTTCCCACACTCAGAACAGGTGAACGACCTCTCCCCAGTGTGAACTCGGTGGTGTGCTTTGAGTTCAGATGGCTGCCTGAACCTCTTTCCACAAGATGTGCAATTGAATGGTCTCTCCTCTGTGTGAACCCGCTGATGTCTCAGAAGGTGGGATGACCGAGTGAATCCCTTCCCACACTCAAAGCAGATGAACGACCTCTCCCCAGTGTGAATTTGCTGGTGTTCATTGAGCTCAGATGACTGCCTAAACCTCTTGCCACAGGACGCGCAGCTGAATGCCTTCCCCTCAGTGTGAATTCTCTGGTGTGTGCAAAGCCCCGATGACTGAGTGAATCTCTTGCCACATACGGAGCAGGTGTACGGCCTCTCCCCATTGTGTATCTGCTGATGCCGCAGCAAGGTGGAAACACATTTAAACTTTGTTCCACAGAGATTACAGCTGAATGGCCTCTCTCCAGTGTGAGTGCGTTGATGAATTTCCAGGTGGGATGGATAATTAAATCCCTTCCCACAGTCCCCACATTTCCAACTCTTCTCCATAATGCTGGTGTCCTTGCGTCTCTCCAGGTTGGATGATCAGTTGGAGGCTCGTTCACACACAGAACACATGTATGATTTCTCCCTGCTGTGAATGGCGTGATGTCTATTCAGGCTGTGTAACTGGTCACAATCTTTGCACAGTCAGTTAACTGGAACACTCTCACTTGGGTTTGTGTTATGTGTGCATCGCAGCTTTACCAGTCACACAGATGCTTGAAATCGTTTCCCACAGAGAGAACAGGCAAACATTTCTCTTTCCACATTCAAAGGTTAATGATGTTGAGTTTCTGATGAACTGAGTGACTTTCAGATCCTGATATGATGTTTGCTTTGATTTTCCTGTCTGTAAATCCTCCCCTTCTCACTCGCTGGAAAAGGAGTTCAGAAAACGCTACACTGGAAATATAGGGTTGAAATTCTGAAGAGGCCTTCCGCTTCCAGCACCCGTACTGCGCATGCTTCAGTCATAACCCCGCCTCCTCGTTCACTGCGAATGGTTGGAGGATTAGCCACACGCCCTCGGTTGTACTGTCACACCCACCTTCCTCTATTGGTCCGGTGCTGCCGTCAATCATTCCCTGGGCATTGTGAGGTGGGAGGTCAGTGTCGGGGGGCGGACCCGGAGCCGAATGTGGAACAATGAACATTCTCCATTCAGATCCGCCGCTACCGGCTTCTCTCCACAAACAACTTCAGAGACCAGGACCTTCCAAGCATGCGCGGACCATCCTTACAATCCGCCGGAGATAGAGCGGTTTCTGGGGCGCGTGGGGTTGTGGGTAATCCAGCCGCCATTAAAGATCTAATTTCTAATAATTCTTTGTCTGAATCTGGAGAAGAGTGAGCTTCTGCTCACATCGGGATTGAAAAATAAATAAAATCATAGGGATAGAAAAATAAATAAAATCAATGTGTTTCGCTTACCATCACATATGGGGGTAACATATTTGCATGTATAGAAGATTGACAGGCGAACAGGAAGCAGAGTTGGCTCAAAATGGGACTTTTTCAGGTTGGAAGATCTAACGAGTGGTGAGCCACAGTAATCAGTACTGGTTCTTCAACATTTTACAATTCATCAATGACTGGGTTAAGGTTTGGAAGGGATGATTGCCAAATTTGTTGATAACACCAAGGTATAAAGGAAAGTAAGTTGTGAAGAGGATATAAGGAGGTTACAAAAATGTATAGATAGGTTAATTGACTGGACAAAGAACTGTTAAACGGAGTTTACTGTGGGAAAATGTGAAATTGTCCATTTTGGCAGGCAGAATGAAAAATCTTATAATTTAAATGGTGAGATTGCAGCGCTCTGAGGTGCTAAAGGATCAAGGTTTACCAGACTTATTCCTGGGATGACAGGACAGAAGCACAAGAAGAGATGGAGCAGTTAGGATTGCACTCGCTGGAGTTCAGAAGAATGAAGGGGGAATCTCATAGAAACCTATAAAATCCTATCAGGACTACACAGGGTAGATGCAGGAAGGATGTTCCCAACGGTGGGTGTCGAGAACCAGGAATCACAGTCTGAGGATACAGGGACAGAGATGAGGAGAAATTTATTCACCTAGAGAGTGGTGAACCTGTGGAATTCATTACCCCCACAGGAAGTAGTTGAGTCCAAAACATTGTATGGTTTCAAGATGCAGTTAGATATAGCACTTAGGGTGAAGGGTATCAAAGGATACGTGGGCAGCATGGTAGCATTGTGGTTAGCACAATCGCTTCACAGCTCCAGGGTCCCAGGTTTGATTCCAGCTTGGGTCACTGTCTGTGCGGAGTCTGCACATCCTCCCCGTGTGTGCATGGGTTTCCTCCGGGTGCTCCGGTTTCCTCCCACAGTCCAAAGATGTGCAAGTATTTTTGTGGATTGGACATGATAAATTGCCCTTCGTGTCCAAAATTGCCCTTGGTGTTGGGTGGGGTCACTGGGTTATGGGGATAGGGTGGAGGTGTGCGGTTGGGTAGGGTGCGCTTTCCAAGAGTTGGTGCAGACTCGATGGGCCAAATGGCCTCCTTCTGCACTGTAAATTCTATGAATCTATGGATGAAAACCTCATCAACTACAGTATTGAGTGACATATATTACATTCAGTAGGATAACATAACATACTACCAGAAGTGTAATAAAACAGGCAGCACTTGCTGAACAATTCAAAGTGTGCTAATAGCAACACTAACAATCAATTTAAGATAATCAGTCAAGCTCTTCAATTCAGCCCCAGGTCACTGTTTGTGTGGAGATTGCACATTCTCCCTGTGTCAGCGTGGGTCTCACCCCCACAACACAAAGATGTGCAGGGTAGCTGGATTGGCCACGCTAAATTACCCCTTAATTGAAAAAGAAAATAATTGGGTACTGTAAATTTATTTTTAAAATGTCAGTCAAAACCCCTCCCTCCCAGCTTACTCACTTTTCCAATCAGGCAGGAGATAGAAAAGTCTGAGATCACGCATGAACAGACTCAAAAACAGCTTCTTCCCCGCTGTTACCAGACTCCTAAAGGACCCTCTTGTGGATTGACCTGATTAACACTACACCCCTATATGCTTCACCCGATGCCAGTGTCCTTGTGTAGGTACATTGTGCACCTTGTGTTGCCCTATTATGTATTTTCTTTTATTTCCTTTCTTTTCATGTACTTAACGATCTGTTGAGCTGCTCTCAGAAAAATATTTTTCACTGTACCTCAGTACACTTGACAATAAACAAATCCAATCCAAAAGCTCGGAATATGACTCATTTTATTTTGCTAAAAGAAACATACTTTCATATGTTTTCTCCGTAAACAAAAGGAATATGATCAAGCCTTGCACCTTTTTTGAATTACTCAGAAGCTCGGGGAATCAGTAGTTTTCTGTTGATTTCTCTGCAACAGTATTTCAGCCAATGAGAGTGCACTTGCGAACCAATCAGCACTCTTGACTCTTGCAGTATTAATTATAATCATTTGAAATTTGGCATTTTTCGGTTTGTCCTGATAAGTACAAAATGAAATGCTTCAGCAACGTTTCTCTCTTTTCAGCCATTTTAATTTCAGTGCTAATAAGTGACTTCAGTTCTTTTAAGTCCCTTGAGAATTTAATTTGATCGTGGAGGTGCCACTGTGAAGAATGTGTAAATCGGTAAGAATTATCAGCAAGGATTAATCATCACTTTCTAATTGGAGATGTTAATCAGCAAAATCTTAGAGACAGTGGGGCCAGTTTAGCTCACTTGGCTCGACAGCTGGTCTGTAGTGCAGAGCAAAGGCAGCAGTGTGGGTTCCTATATAAGCTGTGGTTAGTCATAAAGGTCTGTCCGCCTTCTCCACATTGCCCTTGGCTTGAGGTGTCACGATCGTCAGGTTAAATCACCGCCAGTTAGCTATGGCAACTTTACCTTTTACCTAGACATAGTGAATTGTAGAATTTGCACAAAAGATCCATTTTGGGTTGAAGGAAAACTTCATAAATTTATTATCAACAAGTTCCTGCGAAAAATCACAGATGGTGCTCTTTAAAAGGAACATTGCAGCCCTGAAAATTAGTGACAGATCCAGAATATTAAAATCCAGCCAGTTGTAGAGATTGTTAATTTCAGCAGAAACAAACCAAATATTGTCAGCATATCAATCCTGGACATGATTAACAGCAGAATCCAAACCCTGCAGACAGTTGTGAACTCGCTGGTGTGTCAGCAGGTGGGATGACCGAGTGTATCCCTTCCCACACTCAGAGCAGGTGAACGGCCTTTCCCCGGTGTGAGTGCGCTTGTGTAAATGCAGGCTGCCAGACTGAGTAAATCCCTTCCCACACTCGGAGCAAGTGAATGGTCTCTCTCCAGTGTGAGTGTGTTGATGAGCAATGAGGATTGATAACTGCCTGAAACTCTTTCCACAGTACATGCAGATGAATGGCTTCTCCTCTATGTGAATTCGCTGGTGTGACTGGAGGCTGGATGAATTAGTGAATTCATTGCCACACAAGGAGCAGGTGAACAACTTCCCCCCAGTGTGAACTCACTGATGTGCATTGAGGTTGGATGAACATGAGAACCTCTTTCCACAGGTAAAGCAGCTGAACGGTCTCTCCTCTGTGTGAATACGCTGGTGTGACAGCAGGTGGGATGAGGTTGTGAATCCCTTCTCACACTCGGAACAGATGAAGGGCTTCTTCCCAGTGTGACTCTGTCGATGGTATTCAAGCAGGTATGGATAATTAAATCCTTTACAACAATCATCGCATTTCCATGGTTTCTCCATTTTGTTAGCCCCAATGTGACTGCGTTGATGTGTTTCCAGCCTGGATGGAGAATTGAATTCCTTCCCACAGTCCCCACTTTTCCACCGTTTCTCCATAGTGCTGGTGTCCTTGTGTCTCTCCAGGTTGTACAATCAGTTAAAGCTTCATTCACACACAGAACACATGCACACTTTCTCCCCGCTGTGAATGGTGTGATTTTTTTTCAGGCTGTGCTGCTGTTTAAAGCTCTTTCCACAGTCAGTTCACTGGAACTCTCTCACTCGGGTGTGTGTATGCTTTGGTGCTTTTCCAGTCACACCGATGTTTGAAATTTTCTTGCACACAGAACGCGGAAACACATCTCCTTCCACGTTCAAAAGCCAATGGTATTTAGGTCCTGATAAATCGAGTGACTGTCAGATCATGACGAGAAGTTCAGTCTGCATTTCCTGTCTGTAAATCCTCCACTTCCAATATCCTGTAAAGGAGTTTACAAAAGTCATCACTGTCAGTCCAAGACAGAAATTCTGAACAGACAGTTCAAGTTTTTCTGCAACATTTTATCCTCCCGTGTTCCTAAAGCTGTAAATCCCCATCCCACACACTCTCCCTCCTCCCTGGGCTGAAATCCAAACCCATCTCACTATTTCTTTCTTCCACTCCCAGTTTTCTCCCTCCCTCCCTCTCCTCTGCCTGGGTTCAGTTCTCCAGATCCTGTCTGCAGACTGACAATAAAACCAATGGGTCTTATTCGAGGTTTGGGGCCTCCAGCGGGTGTTTGTGAATCCTCTCCGCCCACCTGCCAGGGTTTCCTTCCTTGCCAGATTTCAGAGTCCTCATTGATTTGAGTGCAAAGTGTAAGTTCTTATTTATTATCCCCACTTCCCCCCTCTAATGTGAACCACCCTCCAGTGTGTGAAGCAGGATGGTGCCCGTTAACCTGGGCCTGTTCCCGGGAGGGAGGGAGAAGCTCTGCAGCTGCAAACCAGGGAGCTGACAATGATGGTGAAGGGTTTGCGGATCCACAAAGTGTTTCCAAATCCTCCCACCCACCGCCTGCCGCTGACTCCGCTTCTCCGGGAGAAACAAGGGCCGAGGCATTACTCATACTCCGCATGTCCCAGACTCTTTGACACTACGCCTGCGTACTCGTACCCCGCCCAGCAGCCACACTGCGCATGCTCTGGCTCTCAAGCCCGGGACGTGATTGGCGTCAGCTCTGGACCAATAGGAGATAGGGAATGGACAGGAAGGCGGAACGGGCGCTGCTGGACCTCTAACCAATCGGAGTGAAGGAGGGGCGGGGCCGAGGGCGTGACTGAAGCATGCGCAGTGCGCGTAATGGCGATGAAGAGATGCTGTTGTGGCGGGTGCACAAATGATAAGGTGAGAATGTCGGTGTGGAGGGTGCGATGGATCGGGCAGCTGGGCGGGAGTTTTATTAAACATGTTGTGTAAACAAAAAGCGGACACATCGGTCCATTTAGGACTAACGCGGCCGCAGCGCCTCATGTTCGGCCCGCGTTCACGGTCACCGTTTTATTGATGTGGAGATGCCGGCGTTGGACTGGGGTGAGCACAGTAAGAAGTCTTACAACACCAGGTTAAAGTCCAACAGGTTTGTTTCAAACACGAGCTTTCGGAGCACGGCTCCTTCTTCAGGTGAATCACATTCACCTGAAGAAGGAGCCGTGCTCCGAAAGCTCGTGTTTGAAACAAACCTGTTGGACTTTAACCTGGTGTTGTAAGACTTCTTACCATTTTTATTGGGGGCAATGAGCAGCACGGCGCATGCGCGATTGCTATATTTGTTGGGGCAATGAATAGAAACAGACCCTTCGAGCCTGTCCCATCCCAGGGTCAGTCTGGTAAACCTCCTCCGCACTCCCTTTAGAGCAAGACCATCCTTCCTCAGATAAGGAGGCCAAAACTACTCACAATATTCCAGGTACGGCGTCACTCTGCCCTGTATAATTGCAGCAAGATATCCCTGCTCCTGTACTCGAATCTGCTCGTGATGAAGGCTAGTATACCATTTGCCTTTTTTACCGCCTGCTGTAGCTGCATGCTTACCTTCAATGACTGGTGCACGAGGACACCTACTTCATGGCCATTCCAGTTAATAGTCTGCCTTTTCGTTTTTGCTATCAAAGTGGATAACCTCACATTTCTCCAAATTATACTGTATCTCCCATTCATTTGCCCAGTCTCAACTTATTCAAATCACACTGAAGGAACTCTGCACCCTCCGCACAGCTCACCCTCCTATGACCCCTTCTCTCATCAGCCATGGATGCCTCGTCCTCCCCTTAGCATGATTCAGATGGTGTGGCTATCCCCCAGCTATTTACTGCTGATTTACCAGCTTTACCTTCCCATGATTAGGAATTGTTTTTGATGTCCTAGACTCTGTTTCTCTTCCTCTCCTGAGCTTATATTGACCATCACATTCTGCTCCATTTTTAGTACCTGAGCATTCTGCACACCCTGAAACGTCAGCTCACTTCCTCTTTACAAAGTTACTGCCTGACCTGCTGAGTATTTCCAGCATTTGCTCTTTTTAGTTCAGATTTCCAGCAATTGCAGTATTTTGCTTTTGTTTTATTTTAGACGTTTCTCACAGAAGGAGAGATGGACCAATTGCGAGCTGCAGGAGTTGGATCATGCCTCCTGTGTAGCTCATTTTTCATGATGTAATAGAATGATTCCCAAGTTAAAATACTGTTGCCGCAGTCCCAGAGGCTGCTTACCGTTTTGAGGGGGGAGAGATAAGTGGTGGTGATTTAACCTGAGGATCAGCACACCTCAGGTGGGTGAAAAAGTTAAGCAGGCAGGGCCTTCTAGAAATAACCACATCCTGTTTCCTGTTGGCCTCACTCTGCATCACAAACCAGCTGGCCAGCCAGCTGAGCTAAACCGGGGATGTTGCGGAGATGAAGATAGAATCCCTACAGTGCAGAAGGAGGCCAATTGGCCCATCGTGTCTGCTCCAATCCAGTCCACCCTATACTCTTAATCCTATAACCTAGACTGCACATCCCTGGACACTAAGGGGCAATTTATCATGGCCAATCCACTGAATTTGCACATCTTTGGACTGTGGGAAGCCAGAGCACCCGGAGGAAACCCCCGCAGACATGGGGAGAATGTGCAAACTCCACACAGATAGTCGCCCAAGGCTGGAATTGAACCCAGGTCCCTGGCGCTGTGAGGCAGCAGTGCTAACCACTGTGCCATGCCACCCCATCTTCCAATATTTAATTGAAGGCAATTTCTGCTCATCCAGTCCTGAATGGCAGACAAGTCAGGATGGTTTGTGAGTTGGAGGGGAATTTGGAGATGATGTGTTCACATACACCTGTCACCCTGGTCCTTCTCCACGTGGAAGTTGAGGGTTTTCGGGTTCAAACCTCTGGTCAAGTTGTAAATAATAAAATCTCTCTCCTTTCCCCCTGTCCCTTTCACCTCGTTCTTCATGCATAGAGGCCAAAGTCCTGTGTAGATCCAGACTGGGTGGTCGGTTCCCATCCCTGAAGGACATTACTGAACCAGTTGGGCTTTTGTTACAATCCAGCCGTTTTCATGGTCACTGTTTCCTTGTGTCGGCCCCACAAATGACCAGATTCATTCAGCTCAGTTTCACAACCTGCCTTTGTGTTTTTGTGGGTTCTCTCTCACTCCCTATTTTCTGTTTTAAATCAGTTTCACAGGATGTTAGAAGGAGAGGATTTGCAGCCAATTAACTGAAACCAAACGTCACATCTGTCGTCCATCGTAACCTGAATATCATTGAATCTTGAACATGGAGGGGAAAAGCACCGTTCACACTGGAGAGAAACTGTACACATGTTCTGTGTGTGGACGAGACTTCAACCAGTCAGCTGTCCCATCCAGACACAAGTACAGTCAGACTGGGGAGGAACTGTGGAAATGTGGGGATTGTGAGGGAGGATTCAGTGACCTGTCTGAGCTGGAAATTCACCAACACAGTAACACCGGGGAGAGGCCATTCACCTGCTCTGAGTGTGGGAAGGCATTCACGCAGTCATCCACCCTGCTGACACACCTTCGGGTTCATACTGGGGAGAAACCATTCACCTGCTCCAAATGTGGGAAGAGATTCACTCAGTCATCCAACCTGCTGACACACCAGCAGGTTCACACTGGACAGAGGCAATTCACCTGCTCGAAGTGTGGGATGAGATTCACTCAGTCATTCAATCTGCTGAGACACCAGCGAGTTCACACTGGGGAGAGGCCTTTCACTTGCTCCGAGTGTGGGAAGGGATTCAGTCAGTTATCTACCCTGCAGACACACCAGCGAGTTCACACTGATGAGAGACCTTTTAAATGTCAAGCCTGTGGGAAGTGCTATAAAAGTTTAAAGGAAGTGATGTTCCATCAACGTGTTCACATTGAGGAGAAACCATTTAAATGCCCAGAGTGTGGGAAGTGCTATAAAGGTTCCAGGGAACTGATGTTTCATAAACGTGTTCACACCGACGAAAGACCGTTCAGGTGCTCTCACTGTCCGACTGGGTTCAGATGGTCATCTCAACTCACTGAACACCAGCGTATTCACACCGGGGAGAAGCCATTCACCTGCTCTCAGTGTGGGAAGAGATTCACTCGATCATCCCACCTCATGGCACATCAGAAAGTTCACACAAATGAGAGACCTTTTAAATGTCCGGACTGCGGGAAGTGTTGTAAAAGTTCCAGAAATCTAGTGTCGCATCAACGTGTTCACAGTAAGGAGAGGCCTTTTCAATGTCCAGACTGTGGGAAATGCTATAAAAGTTCCAGTGATCTGATGTCCCATCAACGTGCTCACACTGACGAGAGACCGTTCAGGTGCTCTCACTGTGCGACTGGGTTCAGGCGATCATCCCAACTCACCGTACACCAGCGAATTCACACTGGGGAGAAGCCATTCACCTGCTCCAAGTGTGGGAAGGGATTCACTCAGAAATCCAACCTGCTGAGTCACCAGCGAGTTCACAAGTGACTGCTGGAGTTTGATTATTCTGTTAATCATAAATCGCAAACACATTCATTGTGGTCTTTCACTTCTGATGTTAATAAATTACAGCTCAGTTCTAAGTACTAATGTCCTGGATAAAAGTCAAATAAATCGGGTTTGTGTTAAACACAATCTGTTGAAATTTTTTAACATCTCTAACTCAAGTCAGCTCCTTTTAAATGGCTCTATCTGGCCTTCTCCTCCATCCTCACCATTCATGGAGCTTCTTTGTCACTGTGATTGAGACAATCTGATCAGCTGCCTCTGCCGTTTCCCTCGCTTTCACACTCCCACTAGGTAAACTCTCTCGCTATGAACACTGAACTCTCATCACAGTTTCTCTCCTGTCTTGTCCCTGATTCTATTTCTGCAGAACTGCTGACCATTCAGCTTCCTCATGTTAGCTGATATTGTTAATGATTCTCTCTCTCTCGAGCTCAAGCTGACTCAGGGTTGGAGGAACAACAGCTTTGCTCGGCACAGGACTTCCGGTGGCGGCGATGACGTAGAAAGCCGCACATTTGGGAGCTCCCGATTCAAACGGACTTTGCGGCTCTTTTTAGAGACCAAAACGGAATTTTTTCGTCGTCTCCCGGTGGGAGAAGGTGTGCAGATCGACTTTCTCCGCATTTCATGACTCGAACTCGGAGTGGAAAGGGGGAAAAAAACAGCAGCAGCTCCCCAGAAAAAAACGGGGGAAAGAATCCAAGATGGCGGTCGGCGGAGCTCCAGAGGAGTGGAAGCAGTGGGCCCAGGAGCAACAAGCTGCTCTCCTGCACTGTTTTGCAGATTTCAAGGCTGAGGTACTGAGCTCTCTGCAGGAAACGAATATAAAGCTCTCGGAGATTCAGACGACCCAGGTTGCTGCCATCAAGGCGTTGCAGACGCAGGCCACTGAACGAGAGGAGGAGGCCGTGGTCCTCGTGAGTAAGGTGGAGGGGCACGAGGCACTCCACAAGAAGTGGCAGGACCGCTTCGAGGAGCTTGATCACCGCATGAGGCGGAAAAACCTGCGGATCTTGGGCCTTGCGGAGGGGCTGGAGGGGTCGGATCTGACAACCTACGTAGCTACGATGCTAACTCGCTAGTGGGGGCAGGATCTTTCCATCTACCCCTGGAGCTGGAGGGAGCCCACAGGGTACTGGCCAGGAGGCCTAAGGAGAACGAATCCCCGCGTGCGGTGCTGGTGAGGTTCCACCGGTTCAGTGATCGGGAGTGTGTGCTGCGCTGGGCCAAGAAGGTGATGAGCAGCAATTGGGAGAATGGGGTAGTACGGATCTACCAGGATTGGAGTGCGGAGGTGGCTAAGCGGCGGTCCGGGTTTAATCGGACGAAAGAGGTGCTCTACAAGAAGAAGATATAGTTTGGAATGTTGCAGCCTGCGCGCCTGTGGGTAACTTATTTGGACCGGCACCATTATTTTGATTCCCCGGAGGAGGCGTGGGCCTTCGTGCGGACGGAGAAACTGGACTTGAACTAGGGGTTGGGGGTTGCGGGATCGGTTGTAATACTTTATTGCTGGTTTCTGCTGTTGCTGTGTTCTCTTTTTCTTTTTCTGTACTTTTGTAATTTTGATATGGTTATTTATTGGGGTGTTCTGTTTTTTGCTGTGGGGCATTGTTTGAATTTTTTATCTTGCGGGGAGGGTTGGGGAGGTTTGTTGTATTCTATATCGGGTTGGGTGTATGGAGTGGGGCCGGTATTTGGGAGCTGCGTCAGAAGGGTGTGGTGGGGCAGTGCGATAATGCGGGCTTTCCTCTGGTTTCCCACGCTGCAGGGCTGGGGGGTGGAGACGATGACGGGGGGAGGCGGGGCCTTAACTGGTTCTTCCCCGCGCTGGAGCGGTGCCTGGAGGAGTGACAGGATGGGGGATGATCCCACTTTGGGTGGGGTCGGGTTTTTGGCGGGAGTTTCCGGGGTCAGCAGCAGTTAGCTGACCCACGGAAGTACAATGGAGGACGGTCCGCGGCTAGGAGGGTTCCTAGCCGGGCGGGGGGGGGTGGAAGGGGAATACCGGTTTGCTGCTGGTAGAGTCAGGAAGGAGCTGGTGTGGGCCGGGGGGGACAGAGGTGAGGTGTTGTTGCTGTGGGGACTGGGTCGGCAGGGGGTGCTGGCCTGGGGCGGGCAGTCGACGGGCTATGGCTAGTCGACGGGGGAGGGGGGGGGGGGCGGGACGCCCTCTGATCCGGTTGGTCACCTGGAATGCGAGAGGATTGAATGGGCCGGTGAAGCGGTCGAGGGTACTTGCTCATCTGAGGGGGCTAAAGGCAGATGTGGCAATGCTTCAGGAGACCCACCTGAAGGTGGCGAACGAGGTCCGTCTGAGGAAGGGGTGGGTGGGGCAGGTTTTCTGGGTTGGACGTGAAGAACCGGGGAGTGGCGATTCTGGTGGGGAAAAATGTGTCGTTTGAGACATCTGAGGTGGTGGCGGATAAGGGGGGTAGATATGTTATGGTTAGGGGTGGGCTACAAGGAGAGAAGGTGGTACTTGCTAGTGTGTATGCCCCAAATTGGGACGATGCGGGCTTTATGAGGCGTGTGCTGGGACGGGTCCCGGATCTAGAGGCAGGAGGTCTGATTATGGGGGGGGACTTCAATACGGTGTTGGATCCTCCACTGGATCGGTCCAGTTCCAGGACGGGTAGGAGGCCGGCGGCGGCCAAGGTACTGAGAGGGTTTATGGACCAGATGGGTGGGGTGGATCCATGGAGGTTTGTGAGGCCGAGGCCACGCGAGTACTCTTTCTTCTCCCACGTACATAGGTTCTATTCTCGGATAGACTTCTTCATGGTGAGTAGGCGACTGATTCCGAGAGTGGAGGAGGTCGAATATTCGGCCATCGCAATCTCCAACCACGCTCTGCATTGGATAGAGTTGGAGATGGGGGAGGTGCGGTACCAGCGCCCATTGTGGCAGTTGGATGTGGGTTGTTGGCGGAGGAGGAGGTGTGTAGGAGGGTCCGGGCAAGTATTGAGGGGTACCTCGAGGTGAATGATACGGGGAGGTCCAGGTGGGGATGGTCTGGGAAGCCCTGAAGGCAGTGATTCGTGGGGAGCTGATATCCATCCGGGCACACGGAGAGGATTGGATTGGATTGGATTTGTTTATTGTCACGTGTACCGAGGTACAGTGAAAAGTATTTTTCTGCAAGCAGCTCAACAGATCATTCAGTACATGGGAAGAAAAGAGAATTAAACAGAATTCAAGAAAATACATGAGAATACATAATAGGGCAACACAATATATACAATGTAACTACATAAGCATTGGCATCGGATGAAGCATACATAGGTGTAGTGTTAATGAGGTCAGTCCATAAGAGGGTCATTTAGGAGTCTGGTGACAGTGGGGAAGAAGCTGTTTTTGAGTCTGTTCGTGCGTGTTCTCAGACTTCTGAATCTCCTGCCCGATGGAAGAAGTTGGAAAAGTGAGTAAGTTGGATGGGAGGGATCCTTGATTATGCTGCCTGCTTTCCCCCAGCAGCGGGAGGTGTAGATGGAATCAATGGATGGGAGGCAGGTTCGTGTGATGGACTGGGCGGTATTCACGACTCTCTGAAGTTCCTTGCGGTCCTGGGCCGAGCAGTTGCCATACCAGGCTGTGATGCAGCCTGATAGGATGCTCTCGATAGTGCATCTGTAAAAGTTGGTAAGGGTTAATGTGGACATGCCGAATTTCCTTAGTTTCCTGAGGAAGTATAGGCGCTGTTGTGCTTTCTTGGTGAGGAGTGAGGGATAGACTGGTGGGAAAGATGCTGGAGGAAGACAGGAGGTACGCAGAGGCACCAGAGGAGGGTCTGTTGGGGGAGAGGCGCACCTTACAGGCTAAATTTGATTTGCTGACCACTTCAAACGCGGAGGCACAGTGGAGGAAGGCACAAGGGGCAGTGTACGAACATGGTGAAAAGGCGAGTAGGATGCTGGCTCATCAGCTCCGCAAGCGGGATGCGGCAAAGGAAATTGCTGGAGTGAGAGACAAGAGTGGGAATGTGATGTGGAAGGGGGTAGAGGTGAATGAGGTCTTCAAGGACTTTTACGGGGAACTGTACCGTTCGGAGCCAACGGTGGAGCGGAGGGGAATGGAGAGGTTTCTCGATGGGCTTTCTTTCCTGAAGGTGCAGGAGGAGAAGGTGGAGGGGTTGCGTGCGCCGATTGAGCTGGAGGAGCTAGTTAAGGGGATCGGGCAGATGCAGTCAGGGAAGGCACCGGGGCTGGATGGGTTCCCGGTGGAATTTTATAAAAAGTTTGTGGACCTAGTGGGCCCCTTGCTGGTGCGAACACTCAATGAAGCGTGGAGGGGGGGACTCTGCCCCCGACGATGTCGCGGGCGCTGATCTCGTTAATTTTAAAGAGGGACAAGGACCCCCAGCAGTGTGGTTCATACAGGCCCATATCTCTCCTCAACGTGGATGCTAAGGTCCTGGCAAAAATCCTGGCCACCAGGATAGAGGACTGTGTGCCAGGGGGGGAATGGGACAGTTCAGCGCCGACGTTTCAGCGCTGCCGTTTCAGCGCCAGGACGTTTCAGCGCTCATTCATTCAGAAATCATTCTCAAGTATGGTCACAGCGCCAGGACGTTTCAGCGCTCATTCATTCAGAAATCATTCTTGAGTATGGTCACAGGTATACCAGCTTTTACACTTAGTTATTTGGTCGTTTCATCGTTCTAACTGTCTTTAGATTTTGTTGGAGTTTTATTATGATTACTGTTTAGATAATGTTAGAGTTTTGTTAACAAGTTTTTATACTTACGTAGTTATTTGGTAAATTTCTTTTGGTAAATTTGGTAAGTTCCATATCTTTAAACCCATGGCTGAATCAGTGAAAAGCAAGCGAGGCAGAGAGAAGTTCTGTCATGAAGGTTTTATATATCGTTTCGACAAAGAAAGCAAGAAACAAAAGCAAGTTAAGTTTTGGCGATGCCATGAGGATGGTAGGTGCAAGGCCCGTATTCACACGTTAGAAAGAGGGGTGATCGAAAAGATCAACGAACATACTCATCCCCCATCTGCAGTTGCTATCGAAGTGGAAAAGGTCATAACTGATGCGAGAGACCGGGCTGAAAAGACTTGTGAGCCTCCAAGTACGATTATCAACAAGTGCATTGAAAAAATGTCCGTGGCAGGTATGGCACAGTTACCAAACAGGCAGGCAATGCGAAAAATTATTCGTAGAAAACAAGACGAAGTTAATCAGGTCCCCGATAATCCAAGATCGATTCAAGAGCTTCAGTTACCTCATGAATACATGATGTATAAACCCACCCCAGAAACCGAGGAAAATTTCTGTTTAAAGGATAGTGGTACGAACAACGAACGGATTATTATATTTGGGAGAGAGAGTTGGTTAGAACACATGGCAACTTCCACGACTTGGTATGCTGACGGAACATTTGCGGTAGCACCACACCTATTTCATCAAGTTTATATCATCATGGTTTGGAAAAATAACGGAGTTCACCCTGTATTGTACGCGCTTTTACAAAACAAACATGATGTTGTTTGCGATGGTAAAAGAGATGATTACAAACGCAGGTCCTGCCATTATCAATTGTGATTTTGAACGCGCTGCTTTTACCGCCATGAAAGACTCCTTCCCCAATATAGAAGTAAGAGGCTGCCTTTTTCATCTGTCTCAAAATATACTTAGGCAGATAAGTGGATTTGGTCTCATGTGTTTATATAAGAGCAATCCCGATTTTGCATTACATTTGAAAATGATAACTGCCCTATGTTTTGTGCCAGTTCACGACCTTGACAGTCACGTGGATTCTTTAGCAGGTAATTTACCGGAGGAGTTAATTCCGGTTTTAAACTATTTCGAAGACAATTATATCGGCCGTCCTAATCGCCGAGGAGCAGGCAGACAAAGTCCTTTATTTCCTACCGAGATGTGGAATATGTATCAAAGAACATTAGATGGGGATGACAGAACAATAACTATGCTGAGGCAGCCAACAGGAGATTGAAAAGTGAACTGTTAATGTCACACCCAACTATCTGGAAGTTCATTGATGTCCTTAAGCATGTTCAAAAGGGAAGAGACGAGCACTTCGAGAAACTTTTAGCTGGCAATGAACCTCAATTAAAATTACTTAAATATAGAAAAGCTGATGAGAGGATATTGAAAATTGTTTCCGAATATGGCAGCAGGAATGAAATTGACTACCTTCGTTCAGGAGGGCACAATTTAACAAACTAAATGCGTTTTTTCTAATGAATGTCCAATGAACTTTCTTTTTAATGATTGATTTTATGAACTTACAGATTTGTAAATTGTTTTAATGTACTGTTTTTGGATCTTTATAAGTGGATCTTTTACAATAAAAACATTTTGTTAACACTTGAGTTTTATTTCATTTTATGAACTTACAGATTTGTAAATTGCTTAGTGCCAAATAAAATTCTGTCATAACTATATGACAACATTGGAGAATTTTTTTTTTCTGGCGCTGAAAAGTCCTGGCGCTGAAACAGCTGCACTGAAACGGCGGCGCTGAAACGTACCGCACCCGTGCCAGGGGTTGTACACGAGGACCAGACAGGTTTTGTGAAGGGAAGGCAGCTGAACACGAATGTGCGGAGATTGTTGAATGTCATCATGATGCCGGCGATTGAGGGGGAGGCAGAGATAGTGGTGGCGCTGAATGCGGAGGAGGCCTTCGATAGAGTGGAGTGGGGGTACTTATGGGAGGTGTTGGGGAGGTTTGGATTTGGTGAAGGGTTCATTAGATGGGTAAGACTGCTATATGAGGCCCCGATGGCGTGCGTGGCCACGAATGGGAGGAGGTCGGAGTACTTCCGGATTTACCGAGGGACCAGGCAGGGTTGCCCCCTGTCCCCCTTGTTTGCACTGGCAATCGAGCCACTGGCGATGGCGTTGCGGGATTCAGAGAGGTGGAGAGGCTTGGTGCGAGGTGGAGAGGAACATAGGGTGTCGTTGTATGCCGATGACCTGTTACTGTATGTGGCGGACCCGGTGGGAGGGATGCCGGGGGTGATGGAGTTGCTAGCTGAGTTCGCGACCTTTTCAGGTTATAAATTAAAGTTAGGCAAGAGTGAGGTGTTTGTGGTGCACCCTGGAGACCAGGGGGAAGGAATTGGTAAGCTCCCGCTTAGGCGGGCAGGGGAGAGCTTTAGGTACCTGAGGGTGCAGGTGGCCAGGGACTGGGGGACTCTTCACAAGCATAATTTCACCAGACTTGTAGATCAGATGGAGGAGGAGTTCAAGAGGTGGGACATGCTGCCATTATCGTTGGCGAGGAGGGTACAGTCCGTCAAAATGACGGTGCTTCCGAGGTTCATGTTCCTCTTTCAGTGCCTGCCCATCTTTATCTCCAGGGCCTTCTTTAGGAGAGTGACTAGCAGTATTTTGAGCTTTGTGTGGGCACATGGGACTCCAAGAGTGAAGAGGGTGTTCCTGGAGCGAGGGAGGGATAGAGGCGGGCTGGCGCTGCCCAACCTTCTAGGGTACTATTGGGCGGTCAATGGTGCGTAAATGGGTGATGGAGGGGGGAGGGGCGGCGTGGAAAAGAATGGAGATGGCGTCATGTAGAGGTACGAGCCTGGGTGCCATGGTAACAGCGCCGTTACCGCTCTCCCCTAAGAGGTTTGCCATGAGCCCGGTGGTGGCGGCGACCCTAAGAATCTGGGGACAGTGGAGACGGCATCGGGGGGAAACAGGGGGCTCGATGGAGGCTCCATTGGGTGGCAATCATTGGTTCATCCCGGGAACAAGGATGGGGGATTTAGGGGGTGGCAAAGGGTGGGCATCAGTAAATTGAGGGACCTGTTTATTGGTGGGAGGTTTGCGGGCCTGGGGGAACTGGAATATAAATTTGGGCTTCCCGAAGGGAACATAGAAATCATAGAAGTTACAGTGCAGAAGGAGGCCATTCAGCCCATCGAGTCTGCACCGGCTCTTGGACAGAGCACCCTACCCAACGTCAACAACTTCACCCTATCCCTGTAACCCCACCCAACACTAAGGGCAATTTTTGGACACTAAGGGCAATTTATCATGGCCAATCCACCTAACCTGCACATCTTTGGACTGTGGGAGGAAACCGGAGCACCCGGAGGAAACCCACGCACACACGGGGAGGATGTGCAGACTCCGCACAGACAGTAACCCAAGCCGGAATTGAACCTGGGGCCCTGGAGCTGTGAAGCGATTGTGCTATCCACAATGCTACCGTGCTGCCCTTTGTTCAGATACTTGCAGGTAAAGGTGTTTGCTGGGCGACAGGTAGAGGGATTCCCTTTGCTGCCCTCGCGGGGGACGATGGACAGTGTGCTTTCGGGGGTGTGGGTCGGAGAGGGGAAGGTGTCTGACATCTATAAGGTAATGCAGGAGGTGTAGGAGTCGTCAATGGAGGAGCTGAAGGCTAAATGGGAGGGGGGACTTGGGGAGCAGATAGAGGACGGGACTTGGGCGGATGCCTTGGAGAGAGTAATCTCTTCCTCTTCATGTGCGAGGCTTAGTCTCATCCAATTTAAGGTGCTGCACCGGGCCCACATGTCCGGGACTAGGATGAGTAGGTTCTTTGGGGGTGAGGACAGGTGCACCAGATGTTCGGGGAGTCCAGCGAATCATGCCCATATGTTCTGGGCATGCCCAGCACTGGAAGAATTCTGGAAGGGGGTGGCGGAGACGGTGTCGAGGGTGGTTGGATCCAGGGTCAAACCAGGGTCGGGACTCACGATTTTCGGAGTTGCGGTGGAGCCGGGAGTGCAGGAGACCTGGGTCAATGACATGGCGGGATTTATAAAGTTGGAAAGGGTCAAATTTGCCCTGAGAGGATCAATACAAGGGTTCTATCAACGGTGGCAGCCTTTTCTGGACTTCCTGGCTCAAAGATAGGTATCTTGGTCAATAGCAGCAGCAACCCGGAGAGGGGGGGGGGGGGGGGGGGGGGGGGGGGAGACAGAGAGGAGGGGGGTGTTCCTTATTATAGTTTCTATTTTTTTTTCTCGCTACGGTTATGTAACTTAACATTGTGCTAATTTGTTGGGTTCATTGAGGAGGGGCGAAGGTTCATGATTGTTGTCATTATTGGTATTTTAGTATGGTTTGATGTTGTTGTATAAATTCAACATTTTTCAATAAAAATTATTTTTAAAAAAAAAACACAGGTGAGGAGGAATTTCTTCAGCCGGAGTGTGGTGAATCAGTGGAAGTTTTTGCCACAGAATGCCGTGGAGGCCAAATCACTGAGTGTCTTTAACTTAGAGATAGATAGCTTCTTGATTAATAAGGGGATCAGGGGTTATGGGGAGAAGGCAGGAGAATGGAGATGAGTAAATATCAGCCATGATTGAATGGCGGAGCAGATTCGATGGGCCGAGTGGCCTAATTCTGCTCCTATGTCTTATGCAGAGGGCAGCAGAGCAGAGCTTCTGATTGGCTGTTCCGGGGAGATTTGCATACGTGCAGTGCGGTCAGCGTAAGTTGAAGGTGCATCTGCATCAGTGACCCGAGGAGTTCGACGGAAGGTGAGCATCCAGCAGAGGGCAGCAGAGCAGAGCTTCTGATTGGCTGTTCCGGGGAGATTTGCATACGTGCAGTGCGGTCAGCGTAAGTTGAAGGTGCATCTGCATCAGTGACCCGAGGAGTTCGACGGAAGGTGAGCATCCAGCAGAGGGCAGCAGAGCAGAGCTTCTGATTGGCTGTTCCGGGGAGATTTGCATACGTGCAGTGCGGTCAGCGTAAGTTGAAGGTGCATCTGCATCAGTGACCCGAGGAGTTCGACGGAAGGTGAGCATCCAGCAGAGGGCAGCAGAGCAGAGCTTCTGATTGGCTGTTCCGGGGAGATTTGCATACGTGCAGTGCGGTCAGCGTAAGTTGAAGGTGGTTTGTGAAGGGGCTGTTCTCGAGTGACAGCTTTACCCGAAACACTACTTATGTAGTGTCTCCCACCCATCCTCCTCCTCTAACCAAAAAAAAGCTCTGTCCGTTGGATTGCTAAACTAATAAGTTTTTTTATTTTTTTATCTTTCAGTAGTTGGGAAGTTAGTTCAGTGGGAATGGAGGCTAGGGCAGTTGAATGTTCCTCCTGCAGAATGTGGGAGGAAAGGGTCACCTCTCGTGTCCCTTCTGACTACATCTGCGGGAAGTGCACCCAACTCCAGCTCCTCGAGAGCCGCATTAGGGACCTGGAGCTGGAGCTGGATGAACTTAGGATCATTCGGGAGGCGGAGGAGGTTATTGAGAGGAGTTATAGGGAGGTAGTCACACCTCAGGTAAAAGAAGAAAGTAGATGGGTTACCGTCAGGGGAGGCAGAGGGAACCGGCAGGCAGTGCAGGGATCCCCTGTGGTCGTTCCCCTCTATAACAAGTATACCGTTTTGGATACTGTTGAGGGGGACGACTTACCAGGGGTAAGCAATAGGGCGCAGGTCTCTGGCACAGAGTCTGTCCCTGTTGCTCAGAAGGGAAGGGAGAAGAGGAACAGAGCACTTGTCATTGGGGACTCCATAGTTAGAGGAACAGACAGGAGGTTCTGTGGGAACGAAAGAGACTCACGGTTGGTGTGTTGCCTCCCAGGTGCCAGGGTTCGTGATGTCTCTGATCGTGTTTTTGGGATCCTTAAGGGGGAGGGGGAGCAGCCCCAAGTCGTGGTCCACATAGGTACCAACGACATAGGTAGGAAGAGAGATGGGGATTTGAGACAGAAATTCAGGGAGCTAGGGTGGAAGCTGAGAGCTAGAACAAACAGAGTTGTTATCTCTGGGTTGTTACCCGTGCCACGTGCTAGCGAAGTAAGAAATAAGGAGAGAGAGGAGTTGAACACGTGGCTACAGGGATGGTGCAGGAGGGAGGGTTTTGGTTTCCTGGATAATTGGGGCTCATTCTGGGGTAGGTGGGACCTCTACAAACAGGATGGTCTTCACCTGAACCAGAGGGGTACCAATATCCTGGGAGGGAGATTTGCTAGTGCTCTTTGGGGGGGTTTAAACTAATTCAGCAGGGGGATGGGAACCTAAATTGTAGTCCCAGTGTACAGGATGTTGAGAGTAGTGAGGTCAGGGATAGGGTTAAAAGTTCGAAAGAGGGCACCGGCAAGCAGGACACTGGTTTGAAGTGTGTCTACTTCAACGCCAGGAGCATCCGGAATAAGGTGGGTGAGCTTGCAGCATGGGTTGGTACCTGGGATCTCGATGTTGTGGCGATTTCGGAGACATGGGTAGAGCAGGGACAGGAATGGTTGTTGCAGGTTCCAGGATTTAGATGTTTCTGTAAGAACAGAGAAGATGGAAAAAGAGGGGGGGGTGTGGCATTGTTAATCAAGGAAAGTATTACGGCGGTAGAAAGGACGCTTGAGGACTCATCTACTGAGGCAGTATGGGCCGAGGTTAGGAACAGTAGAGGAGAGGTCACCCTGTTGGGAGTTGTCTATAGACCTCCGAATAGTCCCAGAGATGTAGAGGAAAGGATTGCAAAGATGATTCTTGACAGGAGCGAGAGTAACAGGGTAGTTGTTATGGGGGACTTTAACTTTCCAAATATTGACTGGAAATACTATAGTTCGAGTACTATAGATGGGTCAGTTTTTGTGCAGTGTGTACAGGAGGGTTTTCTGACACAGTATGTAGACAGGCCAACAAGGGGCGAGGCCACATTGGATTTGGTACTGGGTAATGAACCCGGCCAGGTGTTAGATTTAGATGTAGGTGAGCACTTTGGTGATAGTGATCACAACTCGGTTATGTTTACTTTAGCAATGGGCAGGGATAGGTATATACCGCAAGGCAAGAATTATAGCTGGGGGAAAGGCAATTATGATGCTATTCGGCAAGATTTAGGAGGTATAGGATGGGGAAGGAAACTGCAGGGGATGGGTACAATCGAAATGTGGAGCTTTTTCAAGGAACAGCAACTGCGTGTCCTTGATAAGTATGTACCTGTCAGGCAGGGAGGAAGTTGTCGAGCAAGGGAGCCGTGGTTTACTAAGGAAGTTGAAGCACTTGTCAAGAGGAAGAAGAAGGCTTATGTTAGGATGAGACATGAAGGCTCAGTTAGGGCACTTGAGAGTTACAAGTTAGCCAGGAAGGACCTAAAGGGAGAGTTAAGAAGAGCGAGGAGAGGACACGAAAAGTCGTTGGCGGATAGGATCAAGGAAAACCCTAAGGCTTTCTATAGGTATATCAGGAACAAAAGAATGACTCGAGTAAGATTAGGGCCAATCAAGGATAGTAGTGGAAAGTTGTGTGTGGAATCAGAGGAGATAGGGGAAGCATTAAATGGATATTTTTCGTCAGTGTTTACACTGGAGAAAGACAATGTTGTCGAGGAGAACACTCAGGTTCAGTCGACCAGGCTAGATGGAATTGAGATTCAAAAGGAGGAGGTGTTAGCAATTTTAGAAAATGTCAAAATAGATAAGTCCCCTGGGCCAGATGGGATTTATCCTAGGATTCTCTGGGAAGCCAGGGAGGAGATTGCAGAGCCTTTGTCCTTGATCTTTATGTCGTCTTTGTCGACAGGAATAGTGCCGGAAGACTGGAGGATAGCAAATGTTGTCCCCTTGTTCAAGAAGGGGAGTAGAGACAACCCTGGTAATTATAGACCTGTGAGCCTTACTTCGGTTGTGGGTAAAATGTTGGAAAAGGTTATAAGAGATAGGGTTTATAATCATCTTGAAAAGAACAAGTTGATTAGCGATACTCAACACGGTTTTGTGAAGGGTAGGTCATGTCTCACAAACCTTATTGAGTTTTTTGAGAAGGTGACCAAACAGGTGGATCAGGGTAAAGCTGTTGATGTGGTGTATATGGATTTCAGTAAGGCGTTTGATAAGGTTCCCCACGGTAGGCTATTGCAGAAAATAAGGAAGTATGGAATTGAAGGTGATTTAGCGGTTTGGATCAGTAATTGGCTAGCTGAAAGAAGACAGAGGGTGGTGGTTGATGGCAAATGTTCATCCTGGAGTTCAGTTACTAGTGGTGTACCGCAAGGATCTGTTTTGGGGCCACTGCTGTTTGTAATTTTTATAAATGACCTGGAAGAGGGTGTAGAAGGATGGGTAAGTAAATTTGCAGATGACACGAAGGTTGGTGGAGTTGTGGATAGTGCTGAAGGATGTTATAGGATACAGAGGGACATAGATAAGCTGCAGAGCTGGGCTGAGAGGTGGCAGATGGAGTTTAATGCGGAAAAGTGTGAGGTGGTTCACTTTGGAAGGAGTAACAGGAATGCAGAGTACTGGGCTAATGGCAAGATTCTTGGTAGTGTAGATGAACAGAGAGATCTCGGCATCCAGGTACATAAATCCCTGAAAGTTGCCACCCAGGTTAATAGGGCTGTTAAGAAGGCATATGGTGTGCTAGCCTTTATAAGCAGGGGGATTGAGTTTCGGAACCACAAGGTCATGCTGCAGCTGTACATAACTCTGGTGCGGCCACACCTGGAGTACTGCGTGCAGTTCTGGTCACCACATTATAGGAAGGATGTGGAAGCTTTGGAAAGGGTTCAGAGGAGATTTACTAGGATGTTGCCTGGTATGGAGGGAAGGTCTTACGAGGAAAGGCTCAGGGAATTGAGGTTGTTTTCGTTAGAGAGGAGAAGGCTGAGAGGTGACTTAATAGAGACATATAAGATAGTCAGAGGGTTAGATAGGGTGGACAGTGAGAGTCTTTTTCCTCGGATGGTGATGACCAACACGAGGGGACATAGCTTTAAATTGAGGGGTGAGAGATATAGGACAGATGTCAGAGGCAGTTTCTTTACTCAGAGAGTAGTAGGGGTGTGGAACGCCCTGCCTGCAATAGTAGTAGACTCGCCAACTTTAAGGGTATTTAAGTGGTCACTGGATAGACATATGGATGAATATGGAATATTGTAGGACAGATAGGCTTCAGATGGTTTCACAGGTCGGCGCAACATCGAGGGCCGAAGGGCCCGTACTGCGCTGTAGTGTTCTATGTTCTATGTTCTATGTGAAGAAAAACATTCTGTGCTGCATGTGGGATCATGAATGCACTGCTCGAAAATGTGGTGGAGGCAGATTTAATTGATGCCTTGAAAAGAGAATTGGCCAACTATCTGTTACTATCAGATCAGCCATGACCTTATTAAATGGTGGAGCAGACTGGGCTGAATAGCCAACTCCAGCTCCTTGCTCATCTGTTCGTATCCTTTGAGGAGAAAATATCTGCAGAGTTCAGGGCCAATGACAGAGGATTGTGACTGTTGCAGAAAGTTGGCACAGATACAATTTGTTGAGTGCCTTTGTTTTGTGCTGTCACCTTTCTATGCCTCTGTGTTATGAGGGAAATGCAGTGCACCTATGCAAGAGAGGCAGATTGCTCCCTCGATATGGATTGGATTTGTTTATTGTCACGTGCACGGAGGTACAGTGAAAATTATTATTCTGCGAGCAGCTCAGATCATTTTGAACATGAAAAGAAAGTAAATTAAAAAGAAAATGCATAATAGTTCAGCACAAGGTACACAATGTAAATATATAGACAAAGGCATTGAGTGAAGCATACAGGAGTGTAGTATTAATCAGGTCAGTCCAGAAGAGGGTCGTTTAGGACTCTGGTAATAGCGGGGAAGAAGCTGTTTCCAATCTGTTTGTGTGTGTTCTCAGACTTTTGTATCTCCTGCCCGATGGAAACAGTTGGAAGAGTGAGTAAGCTGGGTGGGAGGAGTCTTTGATTATGCTGCCCGCTTTCCCAAGGCAGCGGGAGGTGTGGATAGAGTCAATGGATGGGAGGCAGGTTTGTGTGATGGACTGGGCTGTGTTCACTACTCTCTGAAATTTTTTGCGGTCTTGGGCCGAGCAGTTGCCATACCAGGCTGTGATGCAGCCAGATACGATGCTTTCTATGTTGCATCTGTAAAAGTCAAGAGTCAGTGTGGACATGCCAAGTTTCCTTAGTTTCCTGAGGAAGTATAGGCGCTGTTGTGCTTTCTAGGTGGTAGCGTCGATGTGGGTGGATCAGGACAGATTTTTGGTGATGGAAACCCTGTGGCCCAGTGCAGGAGAGGCTGGTTGTTGGGCAGGGTGAGCTGAACATACATGGCTGGATAAAGACTAAGGCAGATGTCAAGACCCTTGGAGTGAAAACAGGTCTGGAGGGAATGGGTCAGTGAACCTGGGGAGTTGCATTTTGCATGAATCGTGAGTGTGATCCAGTCACAATTATAAACAGTAAACAAACCTATCACTGATTTGATGGGATGATTTACCACATCCCAGGTGTTGTAAATACTGTAGTTCAGTCTGCTTGCTGCCCATGTCTAAGTGATATCAGAATAATGTGCTTCTGTATTAAATAAAGTACCCAAACCTCTCATTGTGCTTCATCCCCAGCATCTTGCCTAACTGTGAATCTTCTATTTTGCTAACTGGGAAATAGAATCTTCCTGTTTACTAATTGCTCTATGGCGGCTGTGTTACCCAGAATCCCCCGGGCTCTAGAAAGTCCCCTATCTGTGAGTGTACGAGGCCAGTGTGCAGGTGCAGTGTGGGTGTGTGCTTTGAGCATGCTCAGTGTCAGTCATGGTGAGAGAGTGAGGAGGAGCTGGTTGAACACAACAGTGAGCTGGGAGGGGGAGGAGGGAGGGGGAGGAAGGAGTGGGTGCCGGGGAGACCAGAATCACAACAGGAAAACAATCCCTTCCCACTCTCGGAGCGGTGAACGGTCTCTCTCTAATGTGAGCATATTGGTGAGTCAGCAGATCCATTTTGCTTCTAAAGCTCTTCTCGCAGTCGGAACACAAAATGTCTTGTGTCAGAGTGAACATGTTGGTGTGAAGTGAGATGGGTTAGAGTTATAGAGTTTTACAGCACAAAACAAGGCCCTTTGTCCCATTGTGTCTGTGCCGGCTATCAAGCACCAATCTATTCTAATCTCAGTTTCAGGGATTATTAACATCAACTCAAACAAACTCCATCTGTCAGAATGAACATTGTTCTGTCCTGGATGTGATTTAGGCTCAGTCCTGGATGTGATTAATATCAATAACAGCAGAGTCCTGGAGGCACTTGTGAACTCGCTGGTGTGTCTGCAGGGTGGATGGCTGAATGAATCCCTTCCCACACAGGTAACAGATGAACGCTCCCTCCCTGGTGTGAATGCGCTGGTGAATCAGCCGGAGGGACTGCTGAGTGAATCCCTTCCCACACACTGAGCAGGTGAACGGCCTCTCTCCAGTGTTGATGTGGAGATGCCGGCGTTGGACTGGGGTGAGCACAGTAAGAAGTCTTACAACACCAGGTTAAAGTCCAACAGGTTTGTTTCAAACACGAGCTTTCGGAGCACGGCTCCTTCTTCAGGTCAGCACCTGAAGAAGGAGCCGTGCTCCGAAAGCTCGTGTTTGAAACAAACCTGTTGGACTTTAACCTGGTGTTGTAAGACTTCTTACTGTGCTCTCTCCAGTGTAACTGCGCTGGTGAATCAGCAGGTCCATTTTGCCTTTGAAGCTCTTCTCACAGGCGGAACATTTAAAAGGTCTCGTGTCAGAGTGAACACGTTGGTGGGTAGACTCTAGTGAATCCTTTCCCACACTCAAGGTCGGTGAATGATCTCTCCCCAGTGTGAACACGCTATAAATTGCCCCTTAGTGTCCAAAGGTGATATGGGGTTTCGGGCAGAGGGAAGGGAAAGTGCACCTGGGTGGGGTGCTCTTTTGTAGAGTTGGTGTAAACTCAATGGGGGAAATGGCCTCCTTCTGGACTGTAGGGATTCTGTGATGCTGCCAGATTTGTTCAGTTAATCTGGCATTTTCAGTTTTAACTCTATATTACACACACTTTTAATCTACTTATTATATTTATTGAACCACCATACCATCAACTACCAGGAGCAGTGTCTTGATGTTTGAGCTATTTCGACCTTGGGTGACTGGGTGGCGTTTGCACAATCTCCCCGTGTCTGCGTGGGTTTCCTCCGGGTGCTCCAGTTTTCACCCACAGTACAAAGATGTACAAGTTAGGGGGACTGGCCACACTAAATTGCCCCTTAGTGCACACACTCAGGTTAGGTGGGGTTACTGGGTACGGGGATAGAGTGGAGGCATGGACTTAAGTAGGATGCCGTTTCCAAGGGGCAGTGCAGGCGAGATGGGCCAAATGGCCTTCTGCACTGTAAATTCTATGATTCTGTAGGATTTTCTCAGTCTGATCCGATGGGTCTGTCTGGTGGTATTTCTCTGATGGGAGCAGAGTGGTTGGCACTGTTGCTTCACAGGGCCAGGGTTCCGAGTTCACTTCCCACTTAGGTCACTCTGTGCGGATTCTGCGCATTATCTCTGTGCCTGCGTGGGTTTCCTCCGGATGCTCCGGTTTCCTCCCACAGGTCCTGAAAGACGTACTTGTTGAATTGGACATTCTGGATTCTCCCTCGGTGTACCCGAACAGGTGCTGGAGTGGCGACTAGCAGTTTGTCACAACAACTTGATTGCAGTGTTAATTTAAGCCTACTTGTGAAAATAAAGATTATCATCATGTGTTTGTGTATTTTAAGGAACATGTAGAACTTCCTTAGTTTGTCCTGTTGTCCCCTCAGATATTTCATCTGTTTGGTTTACGTATCTGCAGTGAGTTCTTCCAGTCTGTCTCCAATTCTCCTTCCTGTCTGGGGTATATGGGTCTAGGTAGCTTGGTCTTGTGATTTGTGTTGTTTGGTTGTCTGTCTGTCTGTCTGTCTCCAGCGGGTATTGTTGTCTCTCGATAATGACGGTGCTGCTACCCTTGTCTTCTGGACATATCAGTGTTGGGTCCAAGCTCCCGGATTGTTTGTCTTTCTCGCCGGGTGAGATTCTGTTTGTCTCTTGTATTTCACTGTGACAGGGCAGAGACCTGATTGAAGGGATTCAAACATGGGAGTTCTGGGAAAGATGGGGAAGGATTTGGGAGGTGACAAGTTTAAAGAGTTTGGAGAGGAGAGGGAGGTTGAAGATGGACAATAATTTGTAAGGATGGCAGGGTCAAGGGTTTGTTTTATAGAGGAGGGGGTGATGATGGCAGATTTGAAGGACAGAGGGACAGTACCTGAAGAGAGAGAAATGTTGACAATATCCGTGGACACAGGGTAGTTGGCTGATCAGTAGCTCAGTGGGAATAAGGTCGATGGAGCAGGAGCTGGGTCTCGTGGACAAGATGAGCTCAGAGGGCATGAGGGGAGATGGGAGAGAAACTAGAGAAAGATGTGGGTTCAGGGCTCGGGAAAGGATGAAATTTAGAGACAGTTTGGTCCGGTGGGCTCGTGGAAGGGAGGGAAGCAGCAGAGGCAGCTGATCGGATTGACTCAATCTCAGTCACAAAGAATCTCCACAGGCTCCTCACACTACTTGTTGGAGGTGAGGATGGAACAGACAGGGGAGAGCGAGAGGACTTCAAAAGGAACTGACTTATGTCAGAGATATTCAAAAGTTTCAGCACACTGCGTATTTATCACAAATCTATTTATTTGACTTTTAGCCAGAATATTAGACCCTGTAAATGGGCTGGAGTTTGTTATCAGCAGAAAGAGACCCAAATTAACATGGTTCAGTCCTGAATGTGAAGAACAGCAAAATTCAATCATGCACAGCAATCAAAGAACAATACAGAACAGGAACAGGCCCTTCGGCCCTCCAAGCTTGTAGAGGTCATGATAGCTACCTTGGCCAAAACCCTTGTGCCATATCCCTCTATATCCATCTTATCCATGTGTTTGCCAAGATGCTTTTTGAACGCCGTTAATGTATCTGCTCTGTGGCCTCGGTGTGTCAGCAGGTGGGATGAAGCGGTAAATTCCTCCTCGCAGGTGAACGATCACTCTCCAGTGTGAACTCGCTGATGTGTCAGCAGGTTGGATGACTGAGTGAATCTCTTCCCACACTTGGCGCAGGTGAATGGCCTCTCCCCAGTGTGAACTCGCTGATGTACAGTGAGGTGAGATGATCGTCTGAATCCAGTCCCACAGTGAGAGCAGCGAAATGGTTTATTGTCAGTGTGAACACGTTGATGGCTCATCAGATCCCCAGAACTTTTATAGCTCTTCCCACAGTCTGGACATTGAAACGGTCTCTCATCAGTGTGACCTCGCTGGTGATTCAGCAGATCAGATGACTGAGTGAATCCCTTCCCACACTCTGAGCAGGTGAATGGCCTCTCCCCAGTGTGAATTCGCTGATGTACAGTGAGGTGAGGTGAGATGATTGTCTGAACCCAGTCCCACACTGAGAGCACCTGAATGGTTTCACATCAGTGCGAACATGTTGATGGCGCATCAGACTCCCAGAACTTTTATAGCACTTCCCGCAGTCTGAACATTGAAACGGTCTCTCCCCAGTGTGAACTCGGTGGTGTTTCTCCAGGTCGGATGACTGGGTGAATCCCTTCCCACACTTGGAGCAGGTGAATGGTCTCTCCCCAGTGTGACTGTGTCGATGAGTTTCCAGCTTGGATGGGTAAGTGAATCCTTTCCCACAGTCCGCACATTTCCACGGTTTCTCCTCATTGTGACTGCATTTGTGGCTTGTGAGGCCTGATGATCGAGCGAATCCTCGTCCACACACACAACATGTGTCCGGTTTCTCCCCACTGTGAACAATGCTTTTTCCTTCCATGTTCAAAGTTCGATGATATTCAGGGTATGATAAATTGAGGACTCGGTCAGATCCTGTTCTGATGCTTGGCTTGAGTTTCCGGACTTTGAAGCCTCCCCTTCGAACACCCTGTGAAAATGATTTAAAACAGAAAATAGGGAGTGAGAGAGAACCCACAAAAACAGGTTGTGAAATTAAGCTGAATGAATCTGGTCATTTGTGGGGTCGACACTGGGAAAAAGTGACCATGAAAACTGCTGGATTATTATAAAACCCTCTTTGGGAGGAGAGAGGTGAAGAGGGATTTTCTATATCTATAAGTCATACTAAAGAGAATAAATGGCAAAGCAAATTCCACCTTGAGTTTCACAAACAGTAATACTGATACTGAAACTATGCTTCTGGTGACACAGTTATTAGCACTGCTGCCTCACAGCACCAAGGACCTGGGTTCAATTCCGACCTTGGTGACTGTCTGTGTGGAGTTTGCACTTTCTCCCCGTGTCTACGTGGATTTCCACCCGGTGCTCAGGTTTCCTCCAACAATCCAAAGAAGGGAAAGTTAGGTGGATTGGCCTTGATAAATTGCCCTTAGTGTCCAGGGATGTGCAGGTTCGGTGGGGCTATGGGGTTACAGGGACAGGGTAGGGGTGTGGGCCTAGGCAGGGTGCCCTTTCAGAGAATCGGTGCAGACTTGATGGGCCGAATGGCCTCCTTCTGCACTGTAGGAATTCTATGGTTCTAATTCTTTTCGATGAATCGTTATAAAGCTCTGGTCACCACTCTTCAGGAAGGATGTGAAGGTTCTTGGAGAAGGTGCAGAGGAGATTTATCAGAATGGTTCCAGCAAAGGAGGTTGATGGGAAATTTGATTCAGTTGCACAAGGTTATGCCAGGTTTTGATCAGGTGGGCAAATAAACTGTTTCCATTCACTGATCGTACAACCACTAGGGACACAGATTTAAAGTTTTGGGTAAAACCTGGATTGAACTATATAAGATGATGATGCGGAGAGGATGTTTCCTCTTGAGGGAGAATCGAGAACAAGTGTGTCACTGTTGCAAAATAAGGAGTCACCCATTTCAGATGAAGATGAGGATTTTTATTCTCGAGGGTTGTCAGACTTTAGAAATCACTTCCTTAAAAGGCAGTGGGAGCAGAGTCCTTGAATATTTTTAAGGTAGAGCTGGATAGATTCTTGATGAGCAAGGGGGCGAAAGGTCATCAGGGGGAGGCAGGAATGTGGAGTTGAGGTGAGAATGGGATCAGCCGCAATCTTATTGAATGCTGAGCAGGCTCGAGGGACCGAGTGGCCTGTTCCTAGTTTGTATGTAAAAGGTACAGGAGATATGAGGTGATATGAGATATAGAACATAGAACAGTACAGCACAGAACAGGCCCTTCGGCCCTCGATGTTGTGCCAAGCAACGATCACCCTACTTAAACCCACGTAACCCGTATACCCGTAACCCAACAATCCCCCCATTAACCTTACACTACAGGCAATTTAGCATGGCCAATCCACCTAACCCGCACATCTTTGGACTGTGGGAGGAAACCGGAGCACCCGGAGGAAACCCACGCACACACAGGGAGGACGTGCAGACTCCACACAGACAGTGACCCAGCCGGGAATTGAATCTGGGACCTGGGACCCTGGAGCTGTGAAGCATTGATGCTAACCACCATGCTACCGTGAGGCCCCTCATGATACCCAATTACATGCAAGGCAGCAATGGGAAGGAAGGAATTGAAGTAAAATACTGCGGATGCTGGAAATCTGAAATAAAAACACCAAATGCTGGATAAACTCAGCAGGTCTGGCAGCATCTCTGGAGAAACCCATTAACATTTGGTTCTTATGGTTTTGGTTGCAGAATGAGAAGTGTAATCTGACCATTTTATTGTAAAACGGAGTGAGGGGAAAAGGAAACGATATTATAAATGTCTCTGATAGTGAGTGACGTCCATCTTTGTGCGGGGCAGAGGTGCTCCATTAGGCCAGAACGTGAATCGGAGCCGAGATGCCCCTAACAAAGATGGATGCTGGGTAATGAGCGGAGCGTGCATTTCGCTGAGCATGTCCAGACAGCAGTGCATGCTCATTGCAGCGGGTGTGGTTTGTTGACGGAAGCGTGCGGATTATTCCCCGGATCAGATTTGAGGGGGGTCGCCGGCGTTGTCATGGATGCGGGGGCGGCGCTCGGTAACCACGCACTCTGGACCCTCTAGCTCAACCTCAGCAGCAGGTGCAGAGGCCGTGCTGGAGCGTGGGGCTCGAGTAGGAGGTGCAGGATGGGCCAGCCTGCCTCTCCCGTGGGGAGGGCACCGCACACTGACCCGGGGATGTGAACACCAACCCAAAACTTTCCATTACATGGTTTTCCAGGGCCCTTTCACTCCACACTTGACCCCTTAGCAGAAAGCAGCCTCTCAAATCTCCCAGAAACCACTCAGAATGTCCAAATTTTGGGACTTGTGTGAGGAAGAAGCGACAAGTCTCCTCAATGTCTATCCCTCAGATTAATCTGTTCCCTGTAAGAACACTATTCACGATGCCCTATGCTGCTCTTGCTCATATATTTGCTCTGTTTGGGCCTTATTCCGCAGTATAACCAATCACTGTCGCTGTACCATTTGTCAATGTTCTCTGTTGATTATTCTTTTTTTACCTACTGTCTACATTCCCTCAGCCGCAGAAAAATACTTTTCACAGTAATTCGGTACATGTGACAATAAATCAAATAACTTGAAACAGAGACTCAACGTGTAGACTCCTCACAAACAGTGACCCAAGAGCAGGTTGTTGCTGAGCAAGTGCCACTTGATAACACTGTTGATGACCCCTCCGTCACTTTACTGATGATTGGGAGAAGACTGATGGGGTAGTAATGGGCTGGGTTTGACCTGCTCTTTTACACAGGACATACCTGGGTAATTTCCCACGCTGCTGGGTAATCAGTAATTTACAAAGATTCACGCTAGCTTCCTTGCATTTGTACTCTATGTCTACATTAATAAACAGGGGAACCCCATTATCTTATTTTTAAACAGCTTAATCAACCAATTGTGTACATTTATCACCCCCCCCCCCCCCACCTCCCACACTCTGTTTAAAATTGCACCGTTTAGTTTTTACTGTCTCTCCTCATTCCTCCCTCCAAAATTCATCATTGACTGTCAATCACTTTGGGATGTTCTGAGGGTGTTAAATTAACACAATAACTTTCTTTCTCTTTTATAGCTGATTTAAATCTGCAGCGTTTGAACCAAAGATTAAATTGAAATGAAAAATGAAAATTGCTTATTGTCACTAGTAGGCTTCAAATGAAGTTACTGTGAAAAGCCCCTAGTCGCCACATTCCCACGCCTGTTCGGGGAGGCTGGTACGGGAATTGAACCATGCTCTTGGTCTGCTTTCAAAGCCAGCGATTTAGCCCTGTGCTAATTGGGATTGATATCTGAAGTTAACTATTTTACTGCAGAAACAGCTTCAGCTGGGAGTCTGAATGAAGAGGAAAGATCCCAGACAGCGGTTCTTCAAGGTTCACTGCAGGCCCGACGGCTTAATCAGCTCCACTCTCAACTCAGGAGAGCTCAGCAGCTCCACACACTGTCCACAGGGGAGACCTCCTAGTCCAGTGGGACCAAGATTCGTGTTTTAACTGACACCACCAAAACACACGTGTTCCAATCTCAGTTGATGGTGGAACTGGACAGGAAGATCCCAGAATGGAACCCTAGCTCAAAAGACTTTTACTTTTTTTTTAAAAATCAACGTGGAAGAATCAGATGACCACTAATTAGTTTAAAAAGCCATTTATTAAACTTGAAAACATGGATTATAATACAATACTTCTTTATCCTCCCCCCGTTCCTTACAAGTATACACAGGTTTTTAAATTAACACGGGTGACAAAGTACATTTGAAGCTACAATCGTCTCATCGACACATCAGAGTCTCTTTGACACACACAAGATGCCTGTGGTCAAATACACACCCCCACCCAGAAATCCCAAGTGAATGTCAGTGGATGTCTCCTCCGAATCTCCCCAGATGATTGTCATGTAAAAGTTTCCAAACTCTAATCCCCAAAACACTCTTTTTAAAATATTCAGTCATTATCATTCTTTCTGTTAGCAATTTGCATTCTCAAATCCACTCCATATTGTCCATCGGACTCTTTTGAACAGGGCTTGCACTCCACTAAATCAGTGACTCAATTCTAGGTTTTACACCAAACCCTTTTCGGATTTATTTGTCTTGTCTCGACATCCAGTCACTAATTACTCCACAATTATTTCAATTAATGTCTCATAAACTGCGGTAAGATATCACAACCCTTAGAACTACTTAACTTACTTGACATTGCAGTAGCCAGTTCCTTTACAGGTCTGTGACTTCTATTCTGCTCCCAGTTCCAGTTCCTTTTTGTTCCTGTAGAAGGGACTTTAGTTGGCAGATTAGCTGCCTTAATACTCTGTATCATTTTAACCAGCTGCTTGACGAAATTTCATGCAAATAGGCACTTGGCAAGCATGATGGATCTTTTGCCTTATTTTTTAGTCAAGAGGTTCTGTATGAAACAGTCAGAAGGTCATACAATGTAAATAAGCACACAGCTGCACACTGTTTTGCTGACAGAAGACAATTATTATTTTTCTTAGGCGAGGAACTCAAGGCCTGCTCGTTTTTTCTGTCTTTCTGCTTATCTAAAGAATGCATTTTGTCCGAGATATTCCTTACTGTAACATATAAATTGCTTACCTTACCTTACCTCTGTAGGGGGGGGGGGGGAGCATTTGGAATGACTTTGGTCTATCTAATCCCCCCACGAACTTCGAGTTAAATAAAGGACCTTTCGCAAAAACTCGAAGTGCTGACTATTATTTTCTTCAATGTTCCGATAACTTCAGGTTCCCTGGAAATACATTTTCATTTCTCTGGTTTCCTTAAGTAACTGTCCCTGAGATTTCTGTCACTGGCTTTCTTAACCATTACTCTATTGTGTGACTTTCAGACAATGAAAGACAGCAAAGCTGCGAGAGATGTTCCCTCTCTATCTTCCTATCAAACTGTTTTTGCTTTCAACTGAAACTAAAGAACAGAGGAAAACTTTTTTTCCTTATCAGGGCCTCTAGTTGCTAAGCAACTGTATTTATTCTTCACCCCGTAGCTCTCTTTCACAATAGAAACATAATTGGAACTTAACCAACCCCCATGCACACAAACACCCTTTTCCAGCATGAGTTTAACTTTAGGTCCGTTCCAGGCACAGAAACATGAAATTCAACCCACCTAAAATTATACCTTATTTCTAATATTTACCAATACAAATATATATCTCATAAAATTACTTTTTGTTTCCGAACAACTGGATTAATGAGTCACTGATCTGATTGCAGTTTGCGGAATCTTACTGTGCGCAAACTGGCTGCAGTTTGATAATTTAGTAACAGTGGAGGAATGGGGGTGAGGTAAAGCTGGATGTCATAGAACAGTACAGCACAGAACAGGCCCTTCGGCCCTCGATGTTGTGCCGAGCAATGATCACCCTACTTAAACCCACGTAACCCGTATACCCGACAATCCCCCCATTAACCTTACACTACGGGCAATTTAGCATGGCCAATCCACCTAACCCGCACATCTTTGGACTGTGGGAGGAAACCGGAGCACCCGGAGGAAACCCACACACACACGGGGAGGACGTGCAGACTCCACACAGACAGTGACCCAGCTGGGACTCGAACCTGGTACCCTGGAGCTGTGAAGCATTGATGCTAACCACCATGCTACCGTGAGGCCCCGTGTGTTGTCAGTGTCCATGTGAAAACTAACACAGTGCTTTTGGATGATGTCACCCAGTGGCAGCTTGTAGATGGGATATAGGAGGGGCCGAGGATAGATCCTTGGGGAGCACCGAGTACACGGACTTTGGAAAGGAAAGGGAGATTGGAGATGGAGCAGTAGGTTGCCAGGATGATCGGGTCAAGGGTTTTGTTTTTAGGTTGGATGATGCGAGTGAATTTAACGCTGGGAGGGACAGAACCATTAACAATATCAGATAACGTGGGGAGTCAGGTGATCAGGGCAAAGGGAAATAGTGGCAGGTCTCATGGACAGGATGAGCAATGAGAGGGTTTGATAGAGGCAGGTCTCATGGACAGGATGAGCAATGAGAGGGTTTGGGCAGGTCTCATGGACAGGATGGGCAATGAGAGGGTTTGGGCAGGTCTCATGGACAGGATGGGCAATGAGAGGGTTTGGGCAGGTCTCATGGTCAGGATGGGCAATGAGAGGGTTTGATAGCGGCAGGTCTCATGGGCAGGATGAGCAATGAGAGGGTTTGATAGCGGCAGGTCTCATGGACAGGATGGGCAATGAGAGGGTTTGGGCAGGTCTCATGGACAGGATGAGCAATGAGAGGGTTTGGGCAGGTCTCATGGGCAGGATGGGCAATGAGAGGGTTTGGGCAGGTCTCATGGGCAGGATGGGCAATGAGAGGGTTTGGGCAGGTCTCATGGACAGGATGGGCAATGAGAGAGTTTGATAGCGGCAGGTCTCATGGACAGGATGGGCAATGAGAGGGTTTGGGCAGGTCTCATGGACAGGATGGGCAATGAGAGAGTTTGATAGCGGCAGGTCTCATGGACAGGATGGGCAATGAGAGGGTTTGATAGAGGCAGGTCTCATGGACAGGATGAGCAATGAGAGGGTTTGGGCAGGTCTCATGGACAGGATGGGCAATGAGAGGGTTTGGGAAGGTCTCATGGGCAGGATGGGCATTGAGAGGGTTTGATAGCGGCAGGTCTCATGGACAGGATGAGCAATGAGAGGGTTTGGGCAGGTCTCATGGACAGGATGGGCAATGAGAGGGTTTGGGCAGGTCTCATGGACAGGATGGGCAATGAGAGGGTTTGATAGCGGCAGGTCTCATGGACAGGATGGGCAATGAGAGGGTTTGATAGAGGCAGGTCTCATGGACAGGATGGGCAATGAGAGGGTTTGGGCAGGTCTCATGGACAGGATGGGCAATGAGAGGGTTTGATAGCGGCAGGTCTCATGGACAGGATGGGCAATGAGAGGGTTTGATAGAGGCAGGTCTCATGGACAGGATGAGCAATGAGAGGGTTTGATAGCGGCAGGTCTCATGGACAGGATGGGCAATGAGAGGGTTTGGGAAGGTCTCATGGACAGGATGGGCAATGAGAGGGTTTGGGCAGGTCTCATGGACAGGATGGGCAATGAGAGGGTTTGGGCAGCTCTCATGGACAGGATGGGCAATGGGAGGGTTTGGGCAGGTCTCATGGACAGGATGAGCAATGAGAGGGTTTGATAGCGGCAGGTCTCATGGACAGGATGAGCAATGAGAGGGTTTGGGCAGGTCTCATGGACAGGATGGGCAATTGGAGGGTTTGATAGCGGCAGGTCTCATGGACAGGATGGGCAATGAGAGGGTTCGGGCAGATCTCATGGACAGGATGAGCAATGAGAGGGTTTGGGCAGGTCTCATCGACAGGATGGCCAATGAGAGGGTTCGGGCAGATCTCATGGACAGGATGAGCAATGGGAGGGTTTGGGCAGGTCTCATGGACAGGATGAGCAATAAGAGGGTTTGATGGGGGACTGGAGAGAAAGTGGAGAAAGATGGGAGTTCAGATCTTGGACAAGGGGGAGCTTCAGAGACAGTTTGGTCCGGTGGGTTTGTGAGAGGGAGGAAGCAGCAGAGGCAGCTGATCAGATTGTCTCAATCTCAGTGAGAAAGAAGCTCCATCAGCTCCTCACACTTGTTGTTGGTGGGGATGGAGAAGATCGGAGGGTTAGAGCCGTTCAAAC
This sequence comes from Scyliorhinus canicula, assembly GCF_902713615.1. NCBI lineage: Eukaryota > Metazoa > Chordata > Chondrichthyes > Carcharhiniformes > Scyliorhinidae > Scyliorhinus > Scyliorhinus canicula. The sequence continues at coordinate 172,168 of NW_024055744.1, forward strand.
GGAGAACCCTTCAGATATTAAAAATACACCATACAGCATGTTTAACACAAAGATGGCATAATTTATTTTTGTCCAGAATATTAGTCTTTATGACTGGTCTGAAGTGTATTAACATCTGCAGAAACAGACCTCAATGAACAGGGCTCAGTTCTCAATGTGAGTGACAACAAAATCCAATCATTGTAGTTACCAGTGAACTCACTAATGTCTCAGCAGTGTGGATGACGAGTAAATCCCTTCCCACACTAGGAACAGGTAAACTGTCTCTCCCCAGTGTGAACGTGTTGGTGTGTCAGTAGGTTGGATGATTGAATGAATCTCTTCCCACAGTCAGAGCAGATGAACGGTCTCTCTCCGTGTGAATTCGCTGGTGCCTTAGCAGAGCGGATGACTGAGTGAACCTCTTTCCACACTTGGAGCAGGCGTACGGTGTCTCTCCTGTGTGAGTGCGCTGGTGTACAGTGAGGTGAGATGATCGTTTGAACCCAGTCCCGCAGTGAGAGCACCTGAACGGTTTCTCATCAGTGTGAACCTGTTGATGGGAGACCAGTTCCTGCGAAGTTTTAAAACACTTCCCGCAGTCCAGACATTTAAAAGGTCTCTCGTCAGTGTGAACTCTTTGGTGTATCATCAGGTGCGATGAATTAATGAATCCCTTCCCACACTCGAAGCAGATGAATGGTCTCTGTTTAGTGTGAACCTGCTGGTGCGTCAGCAGGGTGGATTGGTGAGCGAATCTCTTCCCACAATCAGAGCAGGTAAATGGCTTCTCCCTGGTGTGTATTCGCTGGTGTGTCAGCAAGGTGGATGACTGAGTGAATCCCATGCCACACACAGAACAGGTGAATGGTTTCTCCCCAGTGTGTATTCGCTGATGTTTCAGCAGAGTGGATGACTGAGTGAATCTCTTCCCACAGTCAGAGCAGGTGAATGGCTTCTCCCCACTGTGTGTGCGCTGGTGTGTCAGCAGGATGGATGACTTAGTAAATCCCCTCCCACAGTCCGAGCAGGTGAATGGCCTCTCCCCGGTGTGACCACGCTGATGAATTTCCAGCTCTGATGGGTAACTGAATCCTTTCCCACAATCCCCACATTTCCACGGCTTCTCCCCATCATGACTACATTTGTGTTTTGACAGACCAGATGATCGCTTGAACCCTCGTCCACACACAGAACATGTGTACGGTTTCTCCTCACTGTGAATGCTGCTTTTTTCTTCCATCTTCAAAATCCGATGATATTCAGGTTACAATAGATTGGGCGCGTCCATGAGATCCTGATGTGATCTTTAGTTTCAGTTTCCCGACTGCAAATCCTCCCCTTTCTAATATTCTGTGATATAGATTTCAAAAATGAAAAAAGGAAGTGAGAGAGAGCCCACAGAAACACAAAGGCAAGCTGTAAAATTCTGCTGAATGAATCTGGTAATTTGTGAGGTCGGCACGAGGAAAGTGACTGTGAAAATTGCTGGATTGTCATAAAAATCAGGCTGGTTTACTACTGTTATTTACGGAATGGATCCTAGCACCCAATCTGGGATTACACATAATCTAGCATCGATGGGAGGGGATGAGAGGGAGACAGAGAGAGAGAGAGAGAGGGGTGCAAGAAACAGAGGGTGAAAGAGGGATTTTCTACATCTACAGCTTGACCAGAACTCTGACAGAATTTTTTAACCCATCAACCTTCGCTGCTTGGATGGACTCGGGCAGTAGGTGCAAGTGAAGATCATCACCTCCTCGTTCATCTCCAATTTACACACACTGTCCTGGTTTGTCTGACATCAAGTGCTGCAGAAGCAGAAATTTCTGGCTTTAAACATTGGGAAGGCTGAAGCCATTCTCTCCAGTCACCACCACAAACTTCACTCTCGAACCACTAACTCCATCCCTCTACTTGTTAACTGTCTGAGGCTGTAGGACAGCTTTTGACCACATATCCACATCATTTCCAAGACCACCTATTTCCCCCTCAGTTACAGAGCCCGGCTCCACTTTAGTCTCAGTTTATCTGCTGGAGAAACCATCATCTTTTCCTTTTGATTTTATAGACAGATTTTTTCTGTTAAAGACACAATATGAATACAAATGATTCTCATTGACCTGATATCGTTGTTCGGCGTCATGGATAAGAAATTGGAGGTGGAAAAGTGAAGCAGTTTAATGGTCAATTTGTTCTGTTACTGGGTAATTTAAAAAACGATTGCCCCTAACAAAGATGGCGATTCCGCATTGCGCATGCTCCACCCTGCTACCAGTGCCCCCGACAAAGATGGCGGACATTAACCCAGGTTTGCATTTGAGGAAAGCTGCGGCCTGCTCTGTGCAAAGGGCGGGGGGACCATCCCGGATATCGGTAGGTTGTTTTTTATGGGTTTGTGGTTCATATAACATGTTTACAAACCTTCTCCTACCCCCCTGATCTTTAGCTCCCACCGGTTCCGCCATACCCACCTCTGCGGATTATCGAACCGAGAAAGAACTGTCTCTGCGCCGCCATTAATCACTGCGCATGCCTCTAACTGCGCATGCCTCACACGACCGAGCCCAGCACGGCCCTCGCTCACTCGGATTGGTTGGCGGACCAGTCACTCTCGCTCGGTCCTCCAGTCCCGCCTCCACTTTCCCTATTGGCCCGGAGATGCCGTCAATCATTCCCTGGACATTGTGAGAGACCAAGTGAGAAGTCAGTGACTTTCCGTCACTTCCGGCTTTTCTCCACAAACAACCTCATGGAGACCAGAGGGGAGACACTGACCCAGTGACAATGTCACTGCATTAGTCACCCAGAGAGACAGGAAAATGTTCTGGGGACATCGGCTACAATCCATTCAATTAATAAAATCTGGAATTTAAAGTTAATCTCAATGATGGTGACTGAGGGTCACTGAGAAAATCTCCAGAGTCAGTTCTGGACACAAGGTTAACGTCTGTAACTGTGTCTGCTCAGTCAGGGTGATTCAGATTCATGTCTGTGACAAATCATGAGTGAATTTATCTCCAGATCGTTAAAAGGATCCGGAAACAATTCGCCAAAACATTTTTGGATTTCAGCCCAATGAATGGGGAGAGTGTGTGGGACAGGGATTCACAGTTCTGGGGGAACGAGAGGGGAAAATGTTCAAGAGAAACTGGAATTGTCTGTTCAAAATTTCTATCCTGGACTGACACTGGGTACTCTTGTAAACTCCTTTTACAGGATATTTACTGGGAAGGATTTGCAGATGGGAAACTCAAACCAATACATCACATCAAGATCTGACACAGGAACTCAATTAATCAGAATCTGAATATCACGGACCTCTGAATCTAGAAAAATACATTTATTGCCTTTCTGTCTGGGAAAAGCTTTCAAACTCGTGTGACAGGAAAAACACCAAGAGACACACACCAGAATGAGAATGTTTCAGTAAACTGACTGTTGAAATAGTTTTCACCACGTACACAGCCAATGCGAGGCCTGCTAATTGAGTAAACCCCTTCCCACACACTGAGCAAATGAACGGCTTCTCCCCAGTGTGAATGCGTCGATGGTTTCTCAGTGCACCAGTGACAGTGTGGAAAAATATTAAATGTGTTCTGTGTATGGACATTGCTGTAACTATCTCTGGCTCTCTGGAGAAACTGTGGAAATGTGAGGACTGTGGTAAAGGATTCAATTATCCATCCCATTTGGTAATCCATCGATGCAGCAATACTGGGCCCAGCACCATAGACAAACCTTGGAAATGTGAGGATTGTGGGAAAGGACTCTATTATCTATCCCTGCTGAGATATTTACAACATATTTTATGTTGTATTTGCGGCATGTCAATAATTTAGAATTGTGAGGGATGACCTGCAGGTGGGGAGGATGAATCTGAGTCGATGGTTATCACATTTTACTGGAAATATTTGACTTGTATTTGTGATGACAGCTCAAGGGTTTGTGTTGCTGATTGTGATCATTCTGCTGGCTTTAGTTTGTTATCTACAGTTTATAATCAAGAAATTAGGAAAACAAGCTCACAGCTTAGAAATAGCTGGGTTAGTCAGAAATCAGTTGTGAGAAGTTAGTAAGGATATTCCCTTCTCCAGGTTGGAAGATCTGTAACACGTCCTTGTCCAAGAACCTTATAAAATCTTAAATGTATTGCCTCTGTTCGGAATAGTTCCCTCTCTCTTGTGAAGAAAGCTTCCTGGATTGACAAACACAGGACAGTCCTGCTTTCTCTGCCAAGGACTTGTCTCGAGCACAGAACCTGAAAAAAGATAAATGTGAGAGGGTGGGGAGGATCTGAGGACCCATATGTAAACCTACAGCTGAGTTGAACACAGATCCTAGCCAGCAAGAGCCACAAAATTACCATAAGATATAGGAGCAGAATTAGGCCAGTGTTCTTCAAAGTCGGGGACGCGACCCACTGGTAGGTCAAGGTCGGGTGTCTGGAGCCGTTGTCCGCAGCGCTCCTGATCGCGCAAATCCCCACGCAGCAGCCGGCTTTTCATAACGGCGGCAGCAAGCGGCCACGAACATGTTTTTTTAAAAAACAGTTCTGAACAGTTACAAGTTCTGAAGTGGTTTTTATTCATTTATTTTATTCATTTAATTTTTTTTTCATTTATTCATTTTATTTTTTTTTACAAATTCGGGGGGGGATTTTGGATTTGGATTTGTTTATTGTCGCGTGTACCGAGGTACAGTGAAAGTATTTTTCTACGAGCAGCTCAACAGATCATTAAGTACATGGGAAGAAAAGGGAATAAAAGAAAATACATAATAGGGCAACACAAGATATACAATGTAACTACATAAGCACCGGCATCGGAGGAAGCATACAGGGTGTAGTGTTAATGAGGTCAGTCCATAAGAGGGTCATTTAGGAGTCTGGTGACAGTGGGGAAGAAGCTGTTTTTGAGTCTGTTTCAATCTGTTTGTGCGTGTCCTCAGACTTTTGTATCTCTTGCCCGATGAAAGAAGTTGTAAGAGTGAGTAAGCCGGGTGGGAGGGATCTTTGATTATGCTGCCTGCTTTCCCCCGGCAGCGGGAGGTATAGATGGAATCAATGGATGGGAGGCGGGTTCGTGTGATGGACTGGGCGGTATTCACGACTCGCTGAAGTTTCTTGCAGTCCTGGGCCGAGCAGTTGCCATACCAGGCTGTGATGCAGCCCGATAGGATGCTTTCTATGGTGCATCTGTAAAAGTTGGCAAGGGTTAATGTGGACATGCCGAATTTCCTTAGTTTCCTGAGGAAGTATAGGCGCTGTTGTGCTTTCTTGGTGGTAGCGTCGCGTGGGTGGACCAGGACAGATTTTTGGAGATGTGCACCCCTTGGAATTTGAAATTGCTAACCATCTCCACTTCAGCCCCGTTGATGCTGACATGGGTGTGTACAGTACTTTGCTTCCTGAAGTCAATTACCACCTCTTTAGTTCTGCTGGCATTGATGGAGAGTCTGTTGTCGTTACACCACTCCACTATGTTCTCTATCTCCCTCCTGTATTCTGACTCGTCGTTATTCGAGATCCGGCTCACTATGGTCGTATCGTCAGCAAACTTGTAGACAGAGTTGGAACCAAGTTTTCCATGCAGTCGTGTGTGTTCAGGGAGTAGAGTAGGGGGCTAAATATGCAGCCTTGCGGGGCCCCGGAATTGAGGACTATTGTGGACGAGGTGTTGTTGTTCATTCTTACTGACTGTGGTCTGTTGGTCAGAAAAATCGAGGATCCAGTTGCAGAGCGGGGGTGCCAAGTCACAGGTTTTGGAGCTTTGATATGACCTTGGCTGGGATTATGGTGTTGAAGGCGGAGTTGTAGTCAATAAATAGGAGTCTGATGTAGGAGTCCTTGTTGTTGAGATGCTCTAGGGATGAGTGTAGGGCCAGGGAAATGGCGTCTGATGTGGACTGGTTGCGGTGATACGCGAATTGCAGTGGATCAAGGCATTCTGGAAGTATGGAGGTGATGCGCTTCATGATCATCCTCTCGAAACACTTCATTACAACTGAAGTCAGGGCCACCGGACGGTAGTCATTGAGGCATGTTGCCTGGTTCTTCTTTGGTACCGGTATGATGGTGGTCTTCTTGAAGCAGTTTTATTTGATAAAACTTTACAGGAAAAAAATTCAAAACTTTGGACAGATGGAGACTCCATACTTTCCAACACCAGAAGGCTTCACCTTCATCCAACAGGTTCCATTGGAGGAACGTGTACGAGGGCCAAAGGGACCCAAAACCATTTCCTCCATTTTTGTCAGCAGCAAACAAGGTAAGAGAAAATGGCGGGTCGCGCAGGTCGGCCGGCACGGGTCGCGAAGGTCGGCTGGGTTGGGTCCTGAAGGTTGGCTGGTTGGTAAAAATGGGTCCCGGAAAAAATGTTTGAAGAACAATGAATTTGGCCATTCAGCCCATCAGGTTTGCTCCGCCATTCAGTCATGGCTTAGATTTTTCTCATTCCTATTCTCCTGTCTTCTCCCCATAACCCCTGATCCCTTTATTAACAAGAACCTATCTATCTCTGTCTTAAAGACACTCAGTGATAAATAGATAGTTAAATAAATGATCAGAACCCCCAACCATGGAAATCTGCAGCCGCCTGACCCGGGATCAGTAAATTATTCCAAGGAGATGGTCACTTCCAGCCCCGGATATCACCACCATCCTGATCTGGGATCAGTAATCCATTCCGAGGAGACTGTCACTTCCAGCCCCGGATATCACCATCCTCCTGATCCGGGATCAGTAATCCATTCCGAGGAGACGGTCACCTCCAGCCCCGGAGATCACCATCCCCCTGGTCCGGGATCAGTAATCCATTCCGAGGGGACGGTCACTTCCAGACCCGGAGATCACCATCCCCCTGATCCGGGATCAGTAATCCATTCCGAGGAGACTGTCACCTCCAGCCCCGGAGATCAGCATTCAAACCAGCAGGAACTAGTATTCTCTCCAGTAACTTCTGAAGTCTACCGCTTAACTTAAAGATTCATGTCCATTAATCCTGCTTGATTTAAAGATATGTGTCCATTAATCCTGCTTGACGAAAAGATACGTGTCCATTAATCCTGCTTGACGAAAAGATACATGTCTATTAATCCTGCTTGATTTAAAGACATGTCCATTAATCATCTGTGGATCAAAAATAATAACGACAAAATAAAAGATAGTGAAAATAAGGGAATAAACAGGAAGGAGCCTTACAACTGTTATGGGTCACATGCATTTTCTGCCGATTTAGCTGGTGTACCGCATCTAACCTGTTGTTTTTCATAAACTCTTCAAAATTATCAAGACATGGACCCCCTTTTTGGGTAAACGCTGACTCCCGGACTAAAATCTGAAGTTTCCAGCATTCATCATTAATCTTGTTGCCTCTAAACACAGTTGTAAAGAAGCCTTCTGTCTGTATCTCGGAGCTCTGAACCATGGAAGAGAGCGACTGAGGCACGTTTCTTACACACCTCAGGGTTAACCCACACATTCAGTCCTGGATCTGATTGACAGCAGCAAAAACAGCCGAATCCAATCCCTGCAGACACTCATCAAGTCGCTGGTGTTTCAGTCAGTGAATCCATTCCCACTCTTGGGGCAGGTGAATGTTCTCTCTCCAGCGTGAACTCGCTGGTGTATCATCAGCCAATTGCTGCATTTAAAGCTCTGCTCACAGGCAAAACATTGTAAAGGTTATATATCACAGTGAATTAGTTGGTGTTTCAGCAGGTTGTATGACTGAGTGAAGCCCTTCCCACACACAGAGCAGGTGAACGGTCTCTCCCCAGTGTGAATTCGCTGATGCATTACTAGACCATTGCTGCTTTTAAAGCTCTGCTCACAATCAAAACATTTAAAAGATTTTAGGTCAGAGTGAATTTGTTGGTGTTTCAGTAGGTGATATGACTGAATGAATCCCTTCCCACACACAGAGCAGGTAAACGGTCTCTCCCCAGTGTGAATTCGCTGATGTACAGTACGTTCAGATGATCGCCTGAAGCCAGTCCCACAGTGAGAGTACCTGAATGGTCTCTCGTCAGTGTGAACACGTTGATGACAGGTCACTTCCCCGGAAGTTTTAAAGCACTTCCCACAGTCTGGACATTTAAAAGGTCTTTTATCAGTGTGAACTCGCTGGTGTTTCTGCAGGTTAGATGTAGCAGTGAATCCCTTTCCACACAAGGAGCAGGTGAATGGCTTCTCCTCACTGTGAATGTGTTGGTGTCTCAACAGATACTTTTTGCTTTTAAATCTCTTCTCACATTCAGAACATTTGAAAGGTGTCTGTTCTGTGTGAACATACTGGTGTGTCAGCAGACTGGATGACTGAGTGAATCCCTTCCCACAGGTGGAGCAGGTGAATGGCCTCTCCCCAGTGTGACTGCGCCGATGCATTTCCAGTTCAGAAGGGTAACTGAATCCCTTCCAACAGTCCCCACATTTCCATGGTTTCTCCATGGTGCCGGTGTCCTTGTGTCTCTCCAGGTTGAATGACAAGTTGAACTCTTGTCCAGACACACAACACATGGACGGTGTCTCCCCACAGTGAATGGTGTGATGATTTTTCTGTCTATGTAACTGTTGAAAGCTCTTTCCACGGTCAGTTCATGGAACACTTACTGTGTATGTACGTCTCTGTGCTTTTCCAATCACACTGATGTTTAAAATCAAACTGAACAGACAAACATTGCTCCTTCCACATTCAAAGACTGTGATATTCAGGTTCAAAATAATTGAGTGACTCTGTCAAATCTTGATGTTTGGTTTGAGTTTTCTGTCAGCCAATACTCTGCTTCCAATACCCTGTAAACGGAGTTTACAAAGGCCATCACTGTCAGTCCAGGATAGAAATTCTGAACAGGCAATTCTAGTTTCTCTGGAACATTTTTCCCTCTCTTGTTCCCCCAAAGCTGTAAATCACCGTCCCACACACTCCCCCTCCTCCCTGGGCTGAAATCCAAACCCATCTCACCATTTGCACAATTTCTTTCCTCCTCTGCCTGGGTTCAGTTCTCCAGCTCCTGTCTGCAGACTGACAATAAAACCAATGGGTCTTAGGGGCAGCACGGTAGCCTTGTGGATAGCACAATCGCTTCACAGCTCCAGGGTCCCAGGTTCGATTCCGGCTTGGGTCACTGTCTGTGCGGAGTCTGCACAACCTCCCCGTGTGTGCGTGGGTTTCCTCCGGGTGCTCCGGTTTCCTCCCACAGTCCAAAGATGTGCAGGTTAGGTGGATTGGCCATGATAAATTGCCCTTAGTGTCCAAAATTGCACTTAGTGTTGGGTGGGGTTACTGTGTTATGGGGATAGGGTGGAGGTGTTGACCTTGGGTAGGGTGCTCTTTCCAAGAGCCGGTGCAGGCTCGATGGGCCGAATGGCCTCCTTCTGCACTGTAAATTCTATGTAAATATTGGGGGGTTTGGGGCCTCCACTCATCCGCCTGAATCCAGCTTCATAGCTGCACTGCGCATGCTCCAACTCACAATGGCTGGGGAGTGATTGAAGGCAGGTGCCGACCAATAGGAAGACGGTAGTTCGGGTGTTGATTTTCTACGGCAACCGGACCCCTCTTGGGAAAGGAAGTCGCGTCTTTTGTCCTTGGATCGGAATGCTGCGGCGGCCATCTTGGTTAGGGATGAGAGAGTGGGCGGATCTTCCTGCCGGGTGACAGGCCCGGGGTAACCGGTGACCGCCACCATCTTGGGAATGGAACTCGGGACTTTTGTTTGTGGAGCAGAGTGCTGGAACGGCCATCTTGGTATGGAAAGAGAAAGTAGGCGGGGTTTCCGCTCCGGTAACCGCCCCCGGTTCACCCGGCGACCAACGCCATCTTGGTAATGGAGATCGGGTCTTTTGTTCCTGGCGCGGAGCGTTGGGGCGGCCATGTTTGTATAGTTAGAGGGGGTGGGCGGGGCTTCCTCCCCGGTGACGGGCCCCCGGGTCACCCGGCGACCGCCGCCATCTTGTGGCGGGATTTTCTATCCGGGTCTTTAGTGAAGGACAATGAGCTGGAGCTGAGGTTGCAAAGTGTTCAGAGGAAGGTCTGGAATCAGAATTACAGCCAGGTATCTGTAAGAACCACAAAGTTCACATTCATTCTGTCTGTCAAATGAAACCATAATGCTGCAAACTCTCAGTTCTGACGAAGAATCAGATTGCATTGGAAATGTTAACTCTCTTCCTCTTCACAGAGTAAGAAGTCTTACAACACCAGGTTGATTCTATAACCATTAATACTCTTTTCTCACAAACTTCTAGCAATCTCAGTTTTTATAGTTTCTGTTGACTGAATCTGAACAGAATTGCAGATTTCACTATATTTTGTGGTGATTTCTGACATTGCACCTGAACAGCCCAGTCTCAGTTAGATAAATAAATCTCACTGATTTGGACATTTAAATGGTGACAATTATTTTACTCTAAACTGGTAATGCAACACAATTTCAAAACCATAATAATAATTTGAGTAAAACACTGCAAAAGATGGAAATGTGAAGTGAAAACAGAAAGTTGTGGAAATCCTCAGCAGGTTTGGCAGCTTCTGTGAAGAGGATGATGTGGAGATGCCGGCGTTGGACTGGGGTGAGCACAGTAAGAAGTCTTACAACACCAGGTTAAAGTCCAACAGGTTTGTTTCAAACACGAGCTTTCGGAGCACGGCTCCTTCTTCAGGTGAATGGAAAGGCTTGTTCCAGAAATGTTTATATAGACACAGTCAGGGATGCCCGGAATGCGAGCACCTGCAGGCAATCAAATCATCAAAGATGCAGAGAGAGAGGTAACTCCAGGTTAAAGAGGTGTGAATTGTCCCAAGCCAGTTCAGTCGGTAGGCCTCTGCAAGTCCAGGCTTGTTGGTGGGGGCCGAATGTAATGCGACATGAATCCCAGATCCCGGTTGAGTCCGCATTCATGCGTGCGGAACTTAGCTATAAGTTTTTGCTCAGCAATTTTGCGTTGTCGCGTCTCCTGAAGGCCTCCTTGTAGAATGCTGACCCGGAGATCAGAGGCTGAATGTCCTTGACTGCTGAAGTGTTCCCCAACTGGAAGGGAACAGTCCTGCCTGTTGATAGTCGCACGATGCCCGTTTATTCGTTGTCGCAGTGTCTGCATGGTCTCGCCAATGTACCACGCTTCGGGACATCCTTTCCTGCAGCGTATGAGGTAGACTACATTGGTCGAGTCGCACGAGTATGCGCCGCGTACCTGGTGGGTGGTGTTTCCACGTGTAATGGTGGTGTCCATGTCGATGATCTGGCATGTCTTGCAGAGATTACCCTGGCAGGGTTTTGTGGTGTTGTGGTTGCTGTTCTGAAGGCTGGGTAATTTGCTGCAAACAATGGTTTGTTTGAGGTTGCGCGGTTGTTTGAAGGCCAGTATTGGGGGTGTGTGGATGACCTTGGCAAGATGTCCATCCTCGCTGATGATGTGTTGGAGGCTGCGAAGAAGATGTCGTAGTTTCTCCGCCCCAGGAAAGTACTGGACGACGAAGGGTACTCTGTCAGTGGTGTCCCGTGTTTGTCTTCTGAGGAGGTCGGTGCGGTTTTTTTGCTGTGGCGCGGTGGAACTGTCGATCAATGAGTCGAGCGCCATATCCCGTTCGTACGAGGGCATCTTTCAGCATCTGTAGGTGTCTGTTGCGCTCCTCCTTGTCTGAGCAGATCCTGTGTATACGGAGGGCTTGTCCATAGGGGATGGCTTCTTTAATGTGTTTCGGGTGAAAGCTGGAGAAGTGGAGCATCGTGAGATTATCTGTGGGCTTGCGGTAAAGCGAGGTGCTGAGGTGACCGTCCTTGATGGAGACGAGTGTGTCCAAGAATGGAACTGAATTTGGAGAATAGTCCATGGTGAGTTTGATGGTGGGATGGAACTTATTGATGTCATCGTGTAGTCGTTTCAGTGATGTCTCGCCGTGGGTCCAAAGGAAAAAAATGTCATCGATGTATCTGGTGTATAGCATCGGTTGAAAGTCCTGTGTGGTGAGGAAGTCCTGTTCAAACTTGTGCATGAAGATGTTGGCATATTGAGGTGCAAATTTGGTCCCCATGGCTGTTCCGTGCGTCTGGATGAAGAATTTGTTGTCGAAGGTGAAGACGTTGTGGTCTAGAATGAAACGGATGAGTTGCAGAATTGCGTCTGGAGATTGGCAGTTGTCGGTGTTGAGGACTGAGGCTGTTGCAGCAATGCCGTCGTCATGGGGGATGCTGGTGTAGAGTGCCGAGACATCCATTGTGACGAGGAATGTTCCTGGTTCAACTGGTCCATGGGTGCTGAGTTTCTGTAGGAAGTCCGTCGTGTCGCGACAGAAGCTGGGTGTACCTTGTACGATGGGTTTCAAGATGCCCTCGATGTGGCCAGAGAGGTTCTCACACAGGGTCCCATTGCCTGAAACGATAGGGCGGCCTGGTGTGTTGGCCTTGTGTATTTTCGGGAGGCAGTAGAGATCTCCAATGCGGGGATTACGTGGGATGAGAGCACGTAGGGTGTTCTGAAGGTCTGGATCTAAGGTCTTGATCAGTCTGCTGAGTTGGCGGATGTGTTCCTTGGTTGGATCTGCGGGTAACTGCCTGTAGTGTTCCTGGTTGTCGAGTTGTCGGTATACTTCTTTGCAGTAGTCTGTTCTGTTCAGTATGACGGTGGCCCCTCCTTTGTCTGCTGGTTGATGACGATGTTGCGGTTGGTCTTGAGAGTGCGGATGGCGTTGCGTTGTGCTTGGGTGACGTTTGAGGCTGCCTTGTGATTGCGAGTGATGAATCTGGCATTGACACGACTTCTGACGGCTTGAGCATACATGTCGAGTCTAGGGCAGCGGCCTTCCGGAGGGGTCCAATTTGACTCTTTCCTTTTCGGTTGCTGCACTGCAGATCTCGCGGTCTGCTGTTCCGGTTCATTGGTCGTGTCCCTGGGTTCGCTGTCGGCCTCTTGGGGTCTGTGGAAGAATTCCCGGAGCCTCATTCGCCTGATGAATTCCTCCGTATCTGCCGCGAGACTGATGGGGTCCATTTTGGTGGTGGTGCAGAAATTGAGCCCTCTGCTGAGGACTTCGATTTCGTCTGGTTGAAGGGTGTAGTCTGACAAGTTGACAATGGATTTCCCTGTATTGTTTTCGACTGTTGTACCGGGAGAAGCTTGATTGCTGCTGGTGGTGATGCCAAGTTTCTCAAGCTTCCTGTTCTTGGTGTGCATGTAGGTGGCATAGTATTGCTGTCTCATCTGTTTGGCGGTGTTCCGCAGCTGGTCTGCTGTGTCCTGAGCGCAAGTTGAGAATATGGCCTCTCTCTTGGTTTCCAGGTTGCGTCGACTGCTGTAGAGTTGGTGTACGAGGTGTTTGAGGAGTGTGACAGAGGTGCGGTGGCAGAGTCTTTCAGCGTAGTCTGTGTTGTAAGTCGACTTGAGTGGGTTTTTGATCTGTAGTCCTTTCGGGATCTTGTCTGCTTTTTTGCATCTTTGTAGAAACTGAATGTCAGTGTCTATATGCGCGATCTTCCTGGAGATCCTCTCCACTTTGAGCCGGCAGTTTGCGGTGTCAATGGTAGCCATGATGTGGAGATGCCGGCGTTGGACTGGGGTGAGCACAGTAAGAAGTCTTACAACACCAGGTTAAAGTCCAACAGGTTTGTTTCAAACACGAGCTTTCGGAGCACGGCTCCTTCTTCAGGTGAATGGAAAGGCTTGTTCCAGAAATGTTTATATAGACACAGTCAGAGATGCCCCGGAATGCGAGCACCTGCAGGCAATCAAATCATCAAAGATGCAGAGAGAGAGGTAACTCCAGGTTAAAGAGGTGTGAACCGTCATACTGAACAGAACAGACTACTGCAAAGAAGTATACCGACAACTCGACAACCAGGAACACTACAGGCAGTTACCCGCAGATCCAACCAAGGAACACATCCGCCAACTCAGCAGACTGATCAAGACCTTAGATCCAGACCTTCAGAACACCCTACGTGCTCTCATCCCACGTAATCCCCGCATTGGAGATCTCTACTGCCTCCCGAAAATACACAAGGCCAACACACCAGGCCGCCCTATCGTTTCAGGCAATGGGACCCTGTGTGAGAACCTCTCTGGCCACATCGAGGGCATCTTGAAACCCATCGTACAAGGTACACCCAGCTTCTGTCGCGACACGACGGACTTCCTACAGAAACTCAGCACCCATGGACCAGTTGAACCAGGAACATTCCTCGTCACAATGGATGTCTCGGCACTCTACACCAGCATCCCCCATGACGACGGCATTGCTGCAACAGCCTCAGTCCTCAACACCGACAACTGCCAATCTCCAGACGCAATTCTGCAACTCATCCGTTTCATTCTAGACCACAACGTCTTCACCTTCGACAACAAATTCTTCATCCAGACGCACGGAACAGCCATGGGGTCCAAATTTGCACCTCAATATGCCAACATCTTCATGCACAAGTTTGAACAGGACTTCCTCACCACACAGGACTTTCAACCGATGCTATACACCAGATACATCGATGACATTTTTTTCCTTTGGACCCACGGCGAGACATCACTGAAACGACTACACGATGACATCAATAAGTTCCATCCCACCATCAAACTCACCATGGACTATTCTCCAAATTCAGTTCCATTCTTGGACACACTCGTCTCCATCAAGGACGGTCACCTCAGCACCTCGCTTTACCGCAAGCCCACAGATAATCTCACGATGCTCCACTTCTCCAGCTTTCACCCGAAACACATTAAAGAAGCCATCTCCTATGGACAAGCCCTCCGTATACACAGGATCTGCTCAGACAAGGAGGAGCGCAACAGACACCTACAGATGCTGAAAGATGCCCTCGTACGAACGGGATATGGCGCTCGACTCATTGATCGACAGTTCCACCGCGCCACAGCAAAAAACCGCACCGACCTCCTCAGAAGACAAACACGGGACACCACTGACAGAGTACCCTTCGTCGTCCAGTACTTTCCTGGGGCGGAGAAACTACGACAACTTCTTCGCAGCCTCCAACACATCATCAGCGAGGATGGACATCTTGCCAAGGTCATCCCCACACCCCCACTACTGGCCTTCAAACAACCGCGCAACCTCAAACAAACCATTGTTTGCAGCAAATTACCCAGCCTTCAGAACAGCAACCACAACACCACAAAACCCTGCCAGGGTAATCTCTGCAAGACATGCCAGATCATCGACATGGACACCACCATTACACGTGGAAACACCACCCACCAGGTACGCGGCGCATACTCGTGCGACTCGACCAATGTAGTCTACCTCATACGCTGCAGGAAAGGATGTCCCGAAGCGTGGTACATTGGCGAGACCATGCAGACACTGCGACAACGAATAAACGGGCATCGTGCGACTATCAACAGGCAGGACTGTTCCCTTCCAGTTGGGGAACACTTCAGCAGTCAAGGACATTCAGCCTCTGATCTCCGGGTCAGCATTCTACAAGGAGGCCTTCAGGAGACGCGACAACGCAAAATTGCTGAGCAAAAACTTATAGCTAAGTTCCGCACGCATGAATGCGGACTCAACCGGGATCTGGGATTCATGTCGCATTACATTCGGCCCCCACCAACAAGCCTGGACTTGCAGAGGCCTACCGACTGAACTGGCTTGGGACAATTCACACCTCTTTAACCTGGAGTTACCTCTCTCTCTGCATCTTTGATGATTTGATTGCCTGCAGGTGCTCGCATTCCGGGGCATCTCTGACTGTGTCTATATAAACATTTCTGGAACAAGCCTTTCCATTCACCTGAAGAAGGAGCCGTGCTCCGAAAGCTCGTGTTTGAAACAAACCTGTTGGACTTTAACCTGGTGTTGTAAGACTTCTTACTGTGCTCACCCCAGTCCAACGCCGGCATCTCCACATCATCCTCTTCACAGAAGCTGCCAAACCTGCTGAGGATTTCCACAACTTTCTGTTTTCACTTCACATTTCCATCTTTTGCAGTGTTTTACTCAAATTATTATTATGGTTTTGAAATTGTGTTGCATTACCAGTTTAGAGTAAAATAATTGTCACCATTTAAATGTCCAAATCAGTGAGATTTATTTATCTAACTGAGACTGGGCTGTTCAGGTGCAATGTCAGAAATCACCACAAAATATAGTGAAATCTGCAATTCTGTTCAGATTCAGTCAACAGAAACTATAAAAACTGAGATTGCTAGAAGTTTGTGAGAAAAGAGTATTAATGGTTATAGAATCAAGGGAGATGGATGGATAGAACAAACAGATCAGACATCTGCAAACTGGAGCTTAATGTCTGAGGTTGAACTGATTCTGGTTTTGTTTTGAAGGTGGTGTCGGTTTCCTGTCCTGTCAGTTATCTCCACACCCGAGGGTAATTTGTTGGAGGTGAGATAATCTTTATTTGTGTCACAAGTAGGCTGACATTAACACTACAGTGATTAACTATGATTAACACAAACTGATTTGACTTGATTTTTATTCAGAATTTAATTTTTTATACCACAGTTGCAGTTTATACATCATAATAACAATAAAGTCTTTATTATTGTCACAGGGGCTGGTTTAGCACACTGGGCTAAATCGCTGGCTTTTAAAGCAGATCAAGGCAGGCCAGCAGCACGGTTCAATTCCCGTACAAGCCTTCCCGAACAGGCGCCGAAATGTGGCGACTGGGAGCTTTTCACAGTAAGCTTATATTAACACTGCAATGAAGTTACTGTGAAAATCCCCAATCCTGTCGATTATCTCCACACCAGTGGGTAATTTGCTGGAGGTGAGATCATAATCTTTGTTACATTGCAGTCAAATTACTGTGAAAATCCCCGATTTACCATACTCCAGTGCCTGTTCGGATAAATTGAGGGAAAATTCAGAATGTCCAATTCACTTAACAATTCACCTCACGTCTTTCGGAACTTGTGGGAAACCCATGCAGACACGGGGAGAACATGCAGACTCCGCACAGACAGTGACCCAAGTGGGAATCAAACCCAGGTTGATGGTGCTGTGAAGCAACAGTGCTAACCACTGTACTACCGTGATGGGGAAGAGGATTGATGCAGTCACACAGCCTTGTCTGATCCCAGTCTTCACTGAGATAGTGTCTGGGGTGTATCCATTGATGAGAATCATGGCTTGTGTGCCATCGTGGTGCAGGTGGAGGATGGTGGCCAAGTTCTGAGGACAGCCAAATTTGAGGAACATACTGAATAAAACATCACTTTGACAGTGTGAAGGGTTTTTGTGAGGTCAGAAAAGACCAAGAACTGCGATTGGTGCTGTTCCTTGTATTTTCCTTGAGTTTGTCAAGTAGTGTAGATCATGTCGTTGGTGCCTCGTGAAGGGAAACCTAACTGTGACTCTGGAAGGAGCTCTTTAGCCACTAAGAGGAGATAATTGAGGAGGATCCTGGCAATGATCTTCTCTGTGGCAGACAGCAGAGAGTCGCCTGTGCAGTTACCACAATCAGACTTGTCTCTCTTCCTAAATATAGTCACAGTGTCTCGGAGATCCCCCGGCATGCATCCGTCATCAGGGCTTCATCAGCACGGCTTCATCAAGGGGAGGTCGTGCCTGACAAATGTGTTAGAATTCTTTGTAAGAAGTCTTACAACACCAGGTTAAAGTCCAACAGGTTTGTTTCAAACACGAGCTTTCGGAGCACGGCTCCTTCTTCAGGTGATTTCAGAATTCTTTGAGGAGGTAAAAAGGAAGTTAGACAAAGGAGAGCCAATGGATGTGATCCATTTGGGTTTCCAGAAGGCCTTTGACAAGGTGCCGTACAGCAGGCTGCCAAATATAGATAAGAGCCGATGGTGTTCGGGGCAAGGTACTGGAATGGTTAGAGGATTAGTTGACAGGCAGAAGGCGGAGAGTGGGGTGAAGGGGTCTATTTCAGGATGGCAGCCGGTGACTATTGGTGTTCCACAGGGGCCAGTGTTGGGACCACAACTATTCAATACATTAACGATCTGGAGGAAGGATCAGAAGGCACTGTTGCTAAGCTTGCAGATGATAGAAAGATGTGTAGAGGGACAGGTAGTGTTCAGGAAGCTGCAGAAGGACTTAGACAGGTTAGGAGAGTGGGAAAAGAAGTGGCAGATGTAATAGAATATGGAAAGGTGTGAGGTTATGCACTTTGGTGGGGGTGGGGAGAATCGAGAGACTATTTTCTAAATGGGGAACGACTTCTTGTTAGTTGAATTGGACATTCTGAATTCTCCCTCTGTGTACCCGAACAGGTGCCTGCAGAAGGACTGGGGCAACAAGGAGATTTTCACTGTAACTTCATTGCAGTATTAATGTAGGCCTACTTGTGACACTAAGAAAGATTATAGAACAAAGAAAATTACAGCACAGGAACAGGCCCTTCGGCCCTCCCAGCCTGCGCCGATCCAGAAACTTTATCTAAACCTGCCTCCTATTTTCCAAGGTCTACTTCCCTCTGTTCCCACCCGTTCATATACCTGTCTAGATGCCTCTTAAATGATGCTATCGTGCCCGCCTCTACCACCTCTGCTGGTAAAGCATTCCAGGCACCCACCACCCTCTGCGTAAAAAACTTTCCACGCACATCTCCCTTAAACTTTCCCCCTCTCACCTTCAAATCGTGACCCCTTGTAACTGACACCCCCACTCTTGGAAAAAGCTTGTTCATCATTGTATCATCATTATTATTAGCTGGAGTATTGTGTGCAGTTCTGGTCGACACTTTATAGGAAGGATGTGATTGCACTGGAGGGTGTGAAGAAGCGATGCACCAGTATGTTGCCTGGGATGGAACATTTATGAAGCGAGGTTGGATAGGCGTGGGTCATTTTCATTGGAGCAGAGAAGACTGAGGGGCGACCTGATTGAGGTGCACAAGATTGAGGGCCATGGACAGGGTGGATAGGGAGTAGCTGTTCCCCTTAGTTGAAGGGTCAGTCACAAG
This sequence comes from Scyliorhinus canicula, assembly GCF_902713615.1. NCBI lineage: Eukaryota > Metazoa > Chordata > Chondrichthyes > Carcharhiniformes > Scyliorhinidae > Scyliorhinus > Scyliorhinus canicula. The sequence goes on from NW_024055744.1 coordinate 191,041, forward strand.
AGGACACAAGTTCATGGTGAGGGGCAAGATGTTAAGGGGGATTTTGAGGAAAACCCTGTTTACCCAGAGGTTGGTGATGGTCTGGAATGCACAGCCTGGGAGGGTGGTAGAGGTGGGTTGCCTCACATCCTTTAAAAAGTACCTGGATGAAGACTGGACGTCATAACATTCAAGGCGATGGATCAACTGCTGGTAAATGGGGTTAGGTAGGTAGGTCAGGAGTTTTTCGTGTGTCAGTGTTGGATTGGATTTGGATTTTGTTTATTGTCACGTGTACCGGGGTACAGTGAAAAGTATTTTTCTGCGACCAGCTCAACAGATCATTAAGTACAGGAAAAGAAAAGGAAATAAAATAAAACACATGATAGGCAACACAAGGTCCACAATGTAACTACATAAGTACTGGCATCGGATGAAGCATACAGGGGTGTAGTGTTAATGAGGTCAGTCCATAAGAGGGTCATTTAGGAGTCTGGTAACAGCGGGGAAGAAGCTGTTTTTGAGTCTGTTCGTGCGTGTTCTCAGACTTTTGTATCTCCTGCCCGATGGAAGAAGTTGGAAGAGTGAGTAAGCCTGGTGGGAGGGATCTTTGATTATGCTGCCCGCTTTCCCCAGGCAGCGGGAAACAGGTTCATGTGATGGACTGGGCAGTGTTCACGACTCTCCGAAGTTTCTTATTGTCTTGGGCTGAAAAGTTGCCAGACCAGGCTGTGATGCAGCCAAATAGGATCTGTAAAAGTTGGTATGAGTTAATGGGACATGCCAAATTTCCTTAGTTTCCTGAGGAAATATAGGCGCTGTTGTGCTTTCTTAGTGGTAGCGTCAACGTGGATGGACCTGGACAGATTTTTGGAGATGTGCACCCCTAGGAATTTGAAAATGCTAACCATCTCCACCTCGGCCCCGTTGATGCTGACAGGGGTGTGTACAGTACTTTGCTTCCTGAAGTCAATGACCAGCTCTTTAGTTTTGCTGGCATTGAGGGAGAGATTGTTGTCACTGCACCACTCCACTAGGTTCTCTATCTCCCTCCTGTATTCTGACTTGTGCAGACTTGCTGGGCGAAAGGCCTCTTCACTGTTGCTGTTGATACAATGTTCGGTGGCATTGTAGGCAGCTCAGATGATGGCATAAAATTACACGGAGATATTGACAGACTAGGTGAATGGGCAAATTTGTGGCAGATGGAATTCAATGTAATCAAGTGTGAGGTTATCTGTTTTGAACCAAAAAGAATAGAACAGAGGACTTTCTAAATGGAAAGAGGTTAAGTACAGTGGATGCCGAAGGTGCAGAGATTCTTAAAATGCCACAAACAAGTGCAGGAAATAATCAAAAAGGAATGCTAGCATTTATATCCAGAGGATTGGAGTATAAAGTCACAGAGGTTATGCTGCAGTTGTACAAAACCCTGGTAAGACCCCACTTGGAGAACTGTGAGCCATTCTGGCCACCTCACCTTCCGGAGGATATTTTGGCCTTGGAGGGACTGCAATATAGATTTGCTAAAACGATACGCCACGATACCTGGACTACCGGGGTACAGTTACGAGAGAGATTATTGATTGATTGGTTTTATTTATTGTCACGTGTACAGTGAAAAGTATTGTTCTGAGGACAGTCCATACAGATCATTCCAGACATGAAAGAAAACCCAAAGGACCGACATAAATACACAGGCAAGGGGTGAGCATACAGAGTGCAATACTACTCAGCAGAGAAGATGTGTGAAGAGTTCAGTTCAGTTCATAAGAGGATCATTCAGGGGTCTGGTAACAACGGGGAAGAAACTGTTTTTGAACCTGTTAGTGCGTGTTCTCAGACTTTTCTCTGATGGGGGAAGTTGGAAGAGTGAGTAACCCGGATTGGAGGGTCTTTGATTCTGCTGCCCGCTTTCCCATGGCAGAGGGAGGTGTAGACAGGGTCAGTGGATGGGAGGCAGGCTTGTGTGATGGACTGGGCTGAGTTCGCGACTCTATAGATTCTTACGATCTTGGACCAAGCAGTTGCCATACCAGACTCTGATGCAGCCAGATAGGATGCTTTCTATGGAGCATCTGTAAAAGTTGGTAAGCGTCAATGCGGACATGCTGAATTTCCTTAGTTTCCTGAAAAAGTATAGGCGCTGTTGTGCTTTCTTGGTTGTAGTGTCGACGTGGGTGGACCAGATTGTTGGTGATGTGCACACCTAGGAATTTGAAACTGTTAACCATCTCCACCTCGGCACCATTGATGCCGACAGGGGTGTGTACGATACATTGCTTCCTGAAGTCAATGACCAGCTCCTTAGTTTTGCTGACATTAAGGAAGAGATTGTTGTTGTTATGCCAGTCCACCAGGTTCTCTATGTCCCTCCTGTAGATATTGAGGGTGTCAAGGGATATGGGGATAGTGTGGGAAAACGGAGCTGAGGTAGATCGGCCAATGATCCCATTGAATGGTTCACGTTTGATGGGCCGAATGGCCGACTGCTGCTCATATTTGTTGTGACCTTCTGGACAGGAAGCTGTGAGCTTGTATCTGTCAATCAGCCTGAATCAGCACCTTCAGGAGAATTGGGAGGGTGAATATTAGATATAGCAGAGTGAGAATGGAGGGAGATTGTGTGGGATGGAGATTTACAGCTTTCGGGGAATAAGAGAGAGGAAAAAATGTGACATAGAAATTAGAATTGTCTGTTCTGAGTTTCTATCCTGCACCGACAGTGATGAGTTTTGTAAATTATTTTTACAGGATATTAGACGAGGAGGAATTACAGATCGAAATCTCAAACATTATGTCTCGATCTGACAGTCACTCGATTCCCTTTAACCTGAATATCATCGGCGTTTGAATCCAGAAGGAGAAATGTTTGCCCGAACTGTCGGCTTCTAAAGATTTCAAACATCAGTGTGACTGGAAAAGCATCGAGACCCACACAACACACACCCCAGTGAGAGTGTTCCAGTGAACTGACTGTGGAAAGAGGTTTAATCAGTTACACGGCCTGAAAAAACATCACAACATTCACAGTGAGGAGAGACCCTACCAGTGGTCTGAACTGGTGTCCAACATGGAGAGTCACGAGGAAACCCAAAACATGGAGAAACGGTGGAAATGTGGGCACTGTGGGAAGGGATTCAGAGCCCCATTGCAGCTGGAGATTCATCAACGCATTCACACTGGGCTGAGGCCATTCACCTGCTCTCAGTGTGGGAAAGGATTTAGTCAAGTATCTAACCTGCAGGCACACCAGCGAGTTCACACTGGGGAGAGGCCATTCACCTGCTCTCAATGTGGGAAAGGATTTGCTCAAGTATCCAACCTGCGGAGACACCTGCGAGTTCACACTGGAGAGAGGCCATTCACCTGCTCTCAGTGTGGGAAAGGATTTGCTCAAGGATCCAACCTGCAGTCACACCAGCGAATTCACACTGGGGAGAGACCATTCACCTGCACTCAGTGTGGGAAAGGATTTACTGAAGGATCCAAACTACGGAAACACCAGCGAGTTCACACCGGGGAGAAATTGTTCATCTGCTCTCAGTGTGGGGAGGGATTCAGTCAGTTATCCCACCTGCGGAAACATCAGCGAGTTCACACTGGGAAGAAGCCATTCACCTGCCCTCAGTGTGGGAAGGGATTCACTCAGTCATATCACCTGCGGAGACACCAGCGAGTTCACACTGGGGAGAGGCCGTTCATCTGCTCTCAGTGTGGGAAAGGATTTAGTCACATATCAAACCCGCGGAGACACCAGCGAATTCGCACTGGGGAGACGCCGTCCACCTCTCAATGTGAGATGGGATTGCATGTTTCACCACACCTCCTGTGACACCAACAATTTCACAATTGATTACAGGGGTTGGATTCTGCTGTTATTGTTTCTGCTCTGCACCCAGGGCTGCATTTTGTTCATTCTGACAGGTGATCAGTGGGGATGGTTGGAGGGTTTCTTTCTGCTGGACTGGCAGGTCTCACTACTTTGCCTCCAGTGGGCTGATTCTCTTTGAGCCTTGTTGCTAATACCTGGCTTCAAATTGCACAAGGATCACAAAGTGAAAGGGTGTTTGGAAGTTTGAAGGTATTTAGTTCCTATTTCTGTTTGGAACCTCCCAAAGCATGCCATGTTGCCATGGAGATGGGCCCTGGTGGTTACCTTTTTTGTTTCATTTACCTGGATCACGGGGCCAAGGATCCGGGTTCGATCCTGGCTCCGGGTCACTGTCCGTTGGAGTTTGCACATTCTCCCCGTGTCTGACTGGGTCTCACCCCCAAAACCCAGGGTTGGTGAATTGGTCACGGTAAATTGCCTCTTAATTGGAAAAAAAGAATTGGGTATTCTAAATTTAAAAAGCAGTTGGTTGATGGCTAGTTCGTGATACAGAGCGAGGCCAACAGCTCGGTTCGACTCCCACACCGGGTGAGGTTAACCATGAAGGCCCGGCCTTATCAACATTACCCCTCGCCTGAGGTGTGGTGACCCTCAGATTAAATCACTGCCAGTCAGCTCGCTCGCTCTCACTTTCTTGCTCAAAGGGGAAAGCAGCCTGTGGTCCTCTGGGTATTTTGTGACTTTTATTTCACATTTATACAACAAATCTAGATTCTATTAAGGAACAAAATTCCAACAGGAAAAGTGACACAACCGTGGCGAACAAGGAAAGTTAATGATTCCGTTAGATGGAATACGAGATGGAATATAATGTGGAAAAGTGTGAGGTTATGCCTTTTGGAAGGAGGTATAATGGGAATATGCGATGGAATACCATGTGGAAAAGTGTGAGGTTATGCCCTTTGGAAGGAGGTATAGAGGCATAGACTATTTTCTAAATGGGGAAATGCTTAGGAAATTAGAAGCACAAAGGGACTTGGGTGTCCTTGTTCACGATTCTCTTAAGGTTAACGTGCAGGTTCAGTCAGCAGTTAGGAAGGCAAATGCAATGGTAGCATTCATGTCGAGAGGGCTAGAATACAAGAGCAGGGATGTACTGAGGCTGTATACGGCTCTGGTCAGACCCCATTTGGAGTATTGTGCCCCGTATCTAAGGACTGCTGGCCTTGGAAAGGGTCCAGAGGAGGTTTACAAGAATGATCCCTGGAATGAAGAGCTTGTCCTATGAGGAATGATTGAGGACTCTGGGTCTGTACTCGTTGTAGTTCAGAAGGATGGGGGGGGGGTCTTCTTGAAACTTATAGGATACTGCGAGGCCTGGATAGAGTGGATGTGTAGAGGATGTTTCCACTTGTAGGAAAAACTAGAAGCAGAGGACACAATCTCAGACAAAAGGGATGATCCTTTAAGACAGATGAGGAGGAATTTCCTCAGCCAGAGTGGGGTGAATCTGTGGAACTATTTGCTGCAGAAGACTGTGGAGGCCAATTCACTGAGTGTGTTTTAGACAGAGATAGATAGGTTTTTGATCAATAAGGGGATCAGGGGTTATGGAGAAAAGGCAGAAGAATGAGGATGAGAAAAATATCAGCCATGATTGAATGACAGAGCAGACTCAATGGGCCGAGTGACCTAATTCTGCTCCTATGACTTATGGTGTTATGGGTACACCCCGGCGTCTGTTCGGGTGCACTGAGGGAGAATTCAGAATGTCCAATTCACCTAACAGCATGTCTTTCAGGAAACCAGAGCAGCCGGAGGACAGCCACGCAGACACAGGGAGCATGTGCAGACTCCACACAGACAGTGTTCCAAGCCAGGAATTGAACCCGGGTCCCTGGTGCTGTGAAGCAACAGTACTAACCACTGTGCTACTTAAAATTTAAAGTGCCCAATTTTTTTCCCAATTAATGGGCAATTTTGCGTGGCCAATCCACCTACCCTGCACATATTTCGGTTGTGGAGGTGAGACCCACGCAAACACGAGGAGAATGTGCAAACTCCAACGGACAGTGACCCGGGACCGGGATTGAACCTGGGTCCTCGGCGACCTGAGGAAAAAGTGCTAACCACTGTGCCACCATGCCGCCCGGATCCTGATACAGTTTGAAATAGTTAGAGAGTAACTAAGATGCGTATGAGTGGGTTCTTCCCTGGGGTGCCTGAAGGTGTGAGCATTGTTTAGGGGGGGGGCAGTGAATCACTCTCACGTGTTCTGGTCCTGCCCCAAGCTTGTTGGGTTCTGGGTCTCATTCTTTGAGACCATGTCGGAGATCGTTGTGGTCGAGCTGGAGCCGTGTCCACTGGAGGCGATCTTTGGGGTGTCAGACTGCCCAGAACTCCTTGAGGGAGGAAGGCTGACGTGTTGTCTGTTTCATTGTTTGTAGCTCAGAGGCGAGTCCTGCTTGGACGGAAGTCGGTGATACCGCCCAGGGCCTCGGCGTGGTTGGGAGACCTGGCAGAACTCTCATGGCTTCAGGTTGAACATGGGCAAGGAAACTTCCAGCTGATGACCACGTACCGGCCACCATCAGCTGATGAATCAGTACTCCTCCTTGTTGAACACCACTTTGAGGAAGCACTGAGGGTGGCAAGGGCTCAGAATATACTCTGGGTGGGGACTTCAGTGTCCATCACCCAGAGTGGCTCGACAGTACCATCAGAGACCGAGCTGGCTGGGCCCCAAGGGCCATATCTGCTAGAGTGGGACTGCAGCAGGTGGTGAGGGAACCAACAAGTGGGAAAACATACTTGACCTAATCCTCACCAATCTGCCTACTGCAGATGCATCTGTCCATGACGGTGTTGGTAGAAGTGACCACCGCATAGTCCTTGTGGAGACAAAGTCCCGTCTTCACATTGAGGATACTCTCCATCGTGTTGTGGCACTACCACTGTGCTCAATGGGATGGACTTTGAACAGATCTAGCAACTCGGCCATCAGCAGCAGCAGAATTGTATTCAACCACAATCTGCAACCACATGGCCTGGCATAGCCCCCACTCTACTGTGATGTTCCTTGTGTAGTCCTCCAAGATGACTAAAAGTTGTAGCGTTGACAAAGAATGCTATGTATTTGAAATAAAACTAGTTTATTTTACACTACTTCAAATGGTTCACACACTTTACTAAATAATAGCTAATCAAACAACAGTATTAAATCTATGCTACAGAAATCTGTAATATATTTCTAATACAACTAACACATTATCTCAACCTTTCACTAATCTTCTCCCCGAACTCCTGGAGATACCGGCATTTATATGACTACTCTGGTGCCATCTAGTGTTGAGATACATGAACATCATCTTGTTAACCCTTTACACACCTTACATATTACAACACTAACCCAGGCTTTAACCCTTACTGTACCATGACTGCAGCAGTCACACACACACTAACCCAGGCTTTAACCCTTACTGCACCATGACTGCAGCAGTCATACACACACTAACCCAGGCCTTTAACCCTTACTGCACCATGGCTGCAGCAGTCACACACACTGACCCAGGCCTTTAACCCTTACTGCACCGTGACTGCAGCAGTCATACACACACTAACCCAGGCTTTAACCCTTACTGTACCATGACTGCAGCAGTCATACACACACTAACCCAGGCCTTTAACCCTTACTGCACCGTGACTGCAGCAGTCATACACACACTAACCCAGGCCTTTAACCCTTACTGCACCAAATACCTATAATACAATCTATCTGAAATACACTCATCACAGGCCCATTGTCCCAAATGTCTAATTGACGTAATGAAATCCTGTAGAGTTCTCTCTGGGACAGGCACGTATCAATATGTTTTGAAAAATAAACTACTTGTGTTATGTTTTCGTAGTGGCTTCAAAAGCTTGGAACTCAGTTAATGAAAAGGGCACAAACTGACACAGCCTTAAACTAATACAGAAATTACAAAGTCATTTCAGAGATAAAAGTTTTGCCAAGTGTCCATAAAATCAATGCTTAAAGGTGATCAGTGTGTAAATGTTGAGAGAGCAAAATACACTATGAAATGAATATGAAAAACGCTTATTGTCACGAGCAGGCTTCAAATGAAGTTACTGTGAAAAGCCCCTAGTTGCCACATTCCGGCGCCTGTTCAGGGAGGCTGTTACGGGAATACAGCATGACATTCAACGAATACATGTTTGTAAGTAATAGGAGTTAAAATAACTAAAGAACTATGAAAACTGACTGGAGAACTTAAACTCTTTAAGTTCACAAACCAAAGGTGGTCCTATACTGTGACAGAAAGTGACTGCTTCTTTCCAGAAACTACAAGTTAAAGGTTAAACTAATTTAAGACACACGATTGAAGGTTTGAAACCTCACAGTTGTTTTCTTCACACAACAAGACGTCGAACTGAAGTACAACTGTTAATTATCAATGGCTGGGAGTTAACGGTTCCAGACCGTTGCTCATCCAACCTTTAGGGATTTGCAGCAGTTGTTATAAGAACTAGGAGCAGGAGTCGGCCATCTGGCCCCTTGAGCCTGCTCCGCCATTCAATGAGATCATTTTGTGGACTCAGCTCCACTTTCCGGCCCGAACACCATAACCCTTAATCCCTTCATTCTTCAAAAGACTCTATCTTTATATTAAAAACATTTAATGAAGGAACCTCTACTGCTTCACTGGACATGGAATTCCATAGATTCACAACCCTTTGGGTGAAGAAGTTCCTCCTAAACTGAGTCTTAAATCTACTTCCCCTTAGTTTGAGGCTCTGTCCCCTAGTTCTGCTGTTCTGTAATTAAACCATTAAAGAGTAACTTTGTCCTGGCCTCGGGCCATGTGATGCATTTCACTTGTCCACTTTGGCAGGAAGAATAGAAAATCAATATTCTTGTGATCTTAGGCGACAAATTCCCATCTTCACCCTGAGGATACTCTACATTGTCCTGTGTGACACTATCACTGTGCTAAATGGGGTAGATTCAGAACACATCTCGATAAAACAGGGTACCCAAGAGGTGATGTGGGCCATCACGGTAGTGGGGCAGCACAGTAGCATAGCGGTTAGCATAAATGCTTCACAGCTCCAGGGTCCCAGGTTCGATTCCCGGCTGGGTCACTGTCTGTGTGGAGTCTGCACGTCCTCCCCGTGTGTGCGTGGGTTTCCTCCGGGTGCTCCGGTTTCCTCCCACAGTCCAAAGATGTGCGGGTTAGGTGGATTGGCCATGCTAAATTGCCCATAGTGTCCTAATAGTAAGGTTAAGGGGAGGAGTTGTTGGGTTACGGGTATAGGGTGGATACGTGGGTTTGAGTAGGGTGATCATTGCTCGGCACAACATCGAGGGCCGAAGGGCCTGTTCTGTGCTGTACTGTTCTATAGCTTCTATTCTATCAGCAGCTTAATATTCAACCATAATCTGTAACCTCATAGGCCGGCATATCCCTCACCACCATTGGGAACACATGAAGCAAGTGTGGAATACAAGGAAAGTAGAAATAAACTTAAGAAAGGAATTTGGAGGGCTAAAAAGGGTCATGAAAGGTCATTGGCCAGCAGGATTAAGGAAAATCTCGAGGCTTTTTATACATATATAAAGAGCAAAATAGTAGCCAGGGAGGGGGTTGGCCCACTCGAGATCAGGGGAGGGAATCTATGCGTGGAGGCAGAGGAAATTGACATGGTATTAAATGAGTACTTTGCTTGCATTCACCAAAGAGAAGGATTTGGTGGATGATGAGTCTGGGGAAGGGTGTGTAAATAGTTTGGGTCATGTTGAGATCAAAAAGGAGGATGTACTAGGGGTCTTAATAACATGAAGGTAGACAAGTCCCCAGGGCCTGATGGGATATACCCCAGAATACTGTGAGAGGCAAAGGAGGAAATTGCTGGGGCCTTGAGATAAATGTATCCTCACTGGCTCCAGGGGAGGTCCCAGAGGATTAGAGAATAGACAATGTTGTTCCTTTGTTTAAGAAGGGTAGCCAGGATAATCCATGTAATTACAGGCCGTTGAGCCGTACATCAGTGGTAGGGAAATATTTGGAGAGGATTCATTGAGACACAATTTACTCCCACTTCGGAATAAGTGGACGTATTGGTGAGAGGCAACATGGTTTTGTGAAGGGAAGGTTGTGTCTCACCAACATGATCGAGTTATTCGAGGAAGTGACGAAGATGATTGATGAGGGTAGGGCAGTGGATGTTGTCTACATGGACTTCAGTAAGGCCTTTGACATGGTCTCTCATGGCAGACTGGTTCAGAAGGTGAAGTTGTACAGGATCAGAGGTGAGTTGACACGATGGATACAGAAATGGCTCCGTCATGAAAGACAGAGGACAGCGGAAGGGTGTGTTTCTGAATGGAGGGCTGTGACATGTGGTATTCCTCAGTGATCCGTGCTGGGCCCTTTGCTGTTGGTAATATGTACAAATGATTTGGAAGAAAATAACTGATTTGATTGGGAAGTTTGCAGACAGCACAAAGGTCGGTGGAATTGCGAAAAGCGATGAGGACCGTCAAAGGATACAGTAGCTCTAGACTTGGGCGGAGAAATGGCAGATGGAGTTTATTACAGACAAATGTGAGGGAATGCATTTCGGAAGGTCGAATACAGATGGGAAATATACAGTAAATGACAGAACCCTTAAGAGTATTGATAGGCAGAGGGATCTGTGAGAACAGGTGGACACTTCACTGAAAGTGGCAATGCAGGTGGAGAAGGTAGTCAAGAAGGCATACGGCACACTTGCCTTCAACGGCCATGGCCATTAGTTTAAAAATTGGCAAGTCATGTTGCACCTTTTTAGAACCTTAGTTAGGCTTCACTTGAAATATCTTGTTCAATTCTGGTCGCCACATTACCAGAGCTTTAAGTTCCTGGGAGTCACCATCAGCAACAGTGTCCTGGTCCACTAACATTCATGCAACAGTCAAGAAAGCCCAGCAACGTCTCTACTTCCTACGGAAGCTAAACAAATTTGGCATGTCTGCATCGATTATCACCCACTTCTCCAGATGTACCACTATCTGGCTGCATCACAGCTTGCTATGGCAACTGCTCGGCCCAAGATAGCAATAAACTGCACTGTGGTGAACTCAGCCCAATGCATCACAGAAGCTTGCCATTTACACGTTGATTCTGTCTACACCTCCCTCTGCCTCAGGAAGGCAGACAGCATTATCAGAGAGCCCTACCACCCAGGCATTGCCTTCTTCCAGACCCTTCCATCAGGCAGAAGATATGAAATCTGAAGACCTGCACATCCACATATAGGAACAATGTCTTCCCCACAGCCTCCTCAATGACTCTTCCTTGGACTGATCTGTTCCCTGTAAGAACACTATTCATGACATCCTATACTGTTCTTGCTCACGTATTGCTCTGTTTGGCCCTTGTTTCACACTGTAACCAATCACTGTTTGTCAATGTACTCTGTCGATTATTCTTTTATTGTCTACTATATATGTACTGTGTACGTTCCCTTGGCCGCAGAAAAATACTTTTCACAGTACTTTGGTACATGTGACAATAAATCAAATCAAAGAAATTTGTGGAGGCTTTGGAGACAGTACAGAAAGGATTTACCAGGATGTTGCCTGGTATGGAGGGCATTAGCTATCAGGATAGGTTGGACAATGACGGAGTTTGAGGGGCGACCTGATAAAAGTCTACAAGATTATACGGGGCATGGACAGAGTGGACAGAAGCTATTTCCTTGGGTGCAAGGTCAATTACGAGGGGGGCATAGGTTTAAGGAGCAAAGTTTAAAGGAGATGTACGAGGCCAGCATTTTGAACAGAGGGTGGTGGGAGCCTGGAACTCGCTGCCGGGGGAGGTAGTGGAAGCAGATATGATAATGACGTCTTGACAAATACATGAATAGGATGGGAATAGAGGGATATGGTCCCCAGAAGGGTAGGAGCTTTTAGTTCCGACGGGCAGCATGGTCAGTGCAGGCTTGGAGGGCCAAAGGGCCTGTTCCTGGAATTTACTTTGTTCTTATAAGACTGGAGGATCTGGGGATGTTCCTCATGTTTAAATCCCTCAGCCAAAGACAGTGAAGCCCACACATGAACTGAGGAGTCCACAGTTTAAGGTCTTAAAGGAATGTTTTTTTTCTGAAAATATTTGAATTACATTTTTCATTTTATAAAACACAAAATACCTTCCCTTGAAGAGAAAAAACAACTCGAGATCCCCCCACTCACTGACTGACCAATTCCGAAAGGTAAAAGACAATGTTCGCCAGCTCTGACCGACCCGTGGCCAGGACCCACTCAAGACATCACCCAGCACTTCCCCAAGGAAGTGGCACTTACAAGCCCTTAGTCCCTGTCACATCCCTCCCTTCAGCCTCCTCGCCATAACCGTAAAAAAAGCTTTCCAGAAAAACAACTCCCTCCTCTCCCCACCAAATAAATAAGCTTGGCTCACTGAACCTCGCTCCAGCAGCTCCAACAGGCCACAGCCCTTCTCTCCACCTCACTCCGTTCACTCACTGAAACTTTACAGCTAGCAAAGATAACCCTCCACCCACAGTGTATGCTCAAAGAACAAAAACAAACAACACCTCCCAGCCAATACCAACTACGGATGAGCAAACAAAACCCAAACACCCCAGGGGACCATATATTCCCCATTCTATTGCCCCGACCCCCCCCCCCCCCCCCCCCCCCAGACAACCATAGCCACATCAATCCCAAACGTACAACAGATACAAACTGCAGCCCCTCTCAAACCAACCCCTCCCAACCAACCCCATTAAAATCCCAATCAAATCAATTTATTCAAGTCCCACTCCAGGGACCCGAGGACAAAAATCACATCCAATATTCCTCGTCCCAGCACTGAGGGAGTGCTGCACTGTCAGAGTTTGTTTCAAGTAAGATGTTCAACTGAAGCCCTATCTGCCCCTCTAAGGTCATGTAAAAGTTCCCTTGGCCATTATTGTGAACAAGAGTTGGGGAGTTATCCCCGGTATCCTGGCAAATATTTATCCCTCAATCAACATCACCAAAATCCAATCATCTGCTCATTATCACATTGCTGTTTGTGGGATTTTGCTTTGTGGAAATTGGCTGCTGCATTTCCTCTAACAGTGACGACACTTCAGAAGCTCTTTGGGACATGCTGGGGTTATGAAAAGTGTTACAGAAGTGAAAGTTTTAAATTGAAGATTGATGCTATCTGATCCTGAATTGATTTCAGCCACTCCCAACTTACCATTTAATAAATTTGCTTTGGTTCGGACAAGACTTTAACCAATTAAAGCAAAGGCAGAGTTCTGGACAGTAAATGTAAAAAGGAGTTTATTAAAAGAAAAAGGTTTACTGTACAATTTGAAGAAATTGACGTTTACAACTTCATGCAGGTGATCAGTCTGTAGAAGCGTAACCCTCCCTGGCTCCTGCTTTGACAGTAATTTCCTTGGAACTCGGCCTCGAGAGTCTTCAGTACTTGGCCAGCAAGGAAGGCCTTCAGAACGTCGACCTTTATCCCCAAAGTGACCATTACCTCATTTCAGAGTTGGGCCTGTTGTAACATAACCATTGGTCAATTGGGCACTAGTTTAATTTAATTGGATCTTTAATTACTGACACCACCTTCTCTCATTACCTTTGACAGGAATACAAGTGAACTGTTTCATACTATCCCTTTATCTGATTCTGTACAATTCCTTATTCAAACAGTTTCAAACATTGAGGCTAATCAGAGTTGGAAGGTCTCTCTTGCTGCTACTTGGGGCTGGTTTAGCTCACTCAGCTAAATCCCTGGTTTTTAAAGCAGGCCAGCAGCACGGTTTGATTCCCATACCAGCCTCCCCGGACAGGCACCGGAATGTGGTGACTAGGGGCTTTTCCCAGTAACTTCATTGAAGCCTACTCGTGACAATAAGCGATTTCATTTCATTTTTCATTGCACATTCTTTATATACACAGCAATTAAGCGTTTACATTTTTACAACAAATAAAACTCAGACATTTACTATAACTACCGATTCATTATTGTTTCATTAATTGTAACTTAATTACGTATTTCATCATCTGTTACAGACTCATAGCTAATTAATACAGTGATATTTAATTAATACATTTGATTGATACAGGATACACTGGTTCTCTACTGAGTAGTCCTACACTCCCTATGCTTCACCCGGTATCGGTGTCTATATATTTACATTGTGTATTTATCGTATGTCCTGTTTTTTCATGTATGGAGCAATCTGTCTGGACTGTGCGCAGAACAATACTTTTCGCTCGATAATAAATCAAATCCAAACCAAGAGACAGTTTATTACTTGTCTTCAGATTGAACAATGAGCCGCCTTAAAAATTATTCATTTATGGGAGGTGGGGGTCACTGGCTGGACCAGCATTTACTGCTCATTCCAATTGCCCTTGAACTGCGTGTCTTGTGAGGCTATTTCAGAGGGCACTTACAAATCAACCACAACATTGCTGTGGATCTGGAGTCACGTGTAGGCCAGGCCACGTAAGGAGAGCAGATTTCCTAAAGGACATGACTGAACCAGACAGCTTTTTACAACAATTGACAATGTCAACATTAGACTTTTAATTTGAGGCTTTTATTCAATTTCAATATCTGTCACAGGCAGATTCGATCCCAGATCCCCAGAGCATTAACCTGGGTCTCTGGATTACTAGCCCAGTAACAATACCATTCCTCCACTGCCCAGCCCACTTAGTCTTGGCAGAATATGATGTCTTGTGACTTATCAAAATTATAAAGTTATTTATTTTTTCAAACAAATTCTGATAGCTCTGCAGTTTCTGGAAACAGTTTAGTCGATGGTGTTATTTTTTGAAATAAAGATCTAGTCTTTACAATATAATTACCCAATACACCAATTCACTAATGATGATCAATGTTCACTACTGAATAATCATTAAGTTAATTATTGTTTTTTGCTATGAAGTCAATACATAGTTAATATAGTAAAGGTACAGAAGGTGAAATGGCTGCAGGAAGCCAAATATTCGAGGTATAAAAGGGCTTCCTTGACCTTGTTACTAATGACAGTGAATGCACTATGAAAATAACAATTTTGAAACTAAATGTGATTACACATGCGTACTTACAGCTTCCTACATTACAACAGTGAGTATGTTTCAAAAGTACTCCATTGGCTTTAAAACACTTCAGGAGGTCCAGTGGTAGTGAGAGGTTTTATAGAAATGTCCATTTATTCTAATGGTCCGCAAACGCGGATATATTACAATCGATTTCCTCACCAAAATCATTGATAAAGATTGAGTCTTAATTTTGTGGAATAACATCGTTGACACCACTTTGAATACTCTGTGAAACCCCAGACACACCACATGCACAATTATGTTGTTGTGATTTGGAATGCACTGTCTATAAATGGTGCTGAAATCTCATTGGACTGTAACTTCCAAAAGGGAATTTGATGCATTCTGAAAAAAATGAGATTAAATGGATCGCCAAATGGGCCAAATAGACTCCTCTGTGCTCTAGGAGCCTTGTGTACATGAAAATAAGTGGTAACGACCTGGAACCTACTGCCTCTGAGGGTAGGAGATGCAGAGATGACTGAAGGATTTCAATAGGAAATTGGACAGGCACTGAGATAAATAAACTGACAGGGATTCAGGGATAGAACGGGGCAATGGACAAACTGGCTTCCTCCACAGGGAGCCGACACGGTCCCAAAGGGCTGAATGGCCCCATTCCCACCCTCCAGATGCTGTGATCTCAGGAGAGAAATTCAGCTGCTCCAGTCACTCCAACAAACTGGAGTCCCTCATCTCTGGTACCATTCTTGTAAATTTTCACAGTAACTTCATTGCAGTGTTAATGTAAGCCTACTTGTGACAATAAAGATTACTTTAGTGCATACTTTTAGTGTGGGGCCCATATATTGGGTTCCATTCCAGAGGGATAGAATTGAAATACACAGAAGAAATGTTCAACTTGTTTAGAGCCAGGGTTAGACAGCACTGGAGTCTCTGTCAACATTGGTGATCTCCATTTAGAAAAAGGAAATAGAGGCACTGGAGAAGGAGCAACAAAGACTCATAATGTACAGAACTGAGAGCATTTAACACTCAGGAAAGGCTGGGTCTGCTTTTTTCTGGAAAAGAGAAGACTGATGGAAGTCTTACAGATTATGAAGGGATTCAATAATCACATAGGAATTCAGTGGAAACCTCTTTACAAAGCGAGTGGTGAGAATTTGCAACTTGCGACCAAGGCGACTGCTTGAGGTGAACAGCATAATTCCATTGAACGTAAAGCTAAATACATACATGAGGGAGAAAGGAATAGGAGATGCTGATGGGGGAGATGTAGCGGGGTGGGTGGAAGCTCATGTGGAGCGTAAATACTGAGACAGACCATGGCTAACCACAGCCGGTATGGGAACTCAACCTGTGCTGTTGGTGTCACTCAGCACAAACCAGCCATCCAGCCAACTGAGCTAACCAATCCCCGTGTAAATCTGTAATAATTCCTTAAATATTAGTGATTGCCTGTCTCCCACCATACTATTTAATGTAGTTTCCCAGTGCACCTCCGATAACTTCCCCCTCACACCCTGATAGTTTTCTTCTGTCAGAAGCACCAAGACAAATTAAACAAAAGAACCATGTAACCACCACAGCCCATCTTCATGGCAATGTGGCATGATTTTTGGGGTTCCCAGACAGAAATGGTAATGAAACATCTTCGAACCTCCAAACCCCCTTTAACCCCTTGTGAAATGAGCAATCAGATATTCGCAAGAAGGCTCAGAGAGAATCAGCCCACTGGAGACGAAGCCGTGAGACCGGCCAGTCCAGCAGAAAGAAACCCTCTGACCATCCCCATTGACCAACAGAATGAACAAAATGCAGTCCTGGATGTAATTGAGAACAGAAACAATAACAGCAAAATCCAATCCCTGTAATCAGTTGTGAACTTGTTGGTGTCTCAGGAAGTGCGATGAAGTGGGCAGCAGGTTGGCGCAGTGGTTAGCATTGCTGCCTCACGGCGCCAATGTCCCAGGTTCGATCCCGACTCTGGGTCACTGTCGGACAGTGTTTGCCTGGGTTTTCCCCCCACAACCTAAAGATGTGCAGGGTTAGTGGATTGGCTACGCTAAATTGCCCCTTAATTGGAAAAAATGAATTGGGTTGTCAAAATGTATATTAAAAAAAGAAAGTGCGATGAATTACAAAACCCCTTCGCACATTTGAGGGCAGGTGAACGGCCTCACCCCAGTGTGAACTCCCTGGTGTGACTGCAGACGACACAACCAAGTGAATCGCGCAAACAGACGTGAATGGATTTGAGATAATCGGGATTATGGAGACATGGCTGCAGGATGACCAGGGATGGGAACTGAATATATTCAGTATTTAGGAAGAACAGACAAAAAGGAAAAGGCAGTGGAGTGGCAGTGCTGGTTAAAGAGGAAATTAATGCAATAGTGAGGAAGGATATTAGCTCCGACAATGTGCAATCTGTATGGGTAGAGCTGAGAAACACCAAATGGCATGGAAATTAATAGGCATCGGATACAGACGCCCAAACTGCAGTGGTGATGTTGGGAATGGCATAAAACAGGAAATTAAACTGGTTGTAAAGGTTTGCATAGGTATGTAAAGAGAAAAAGATTGGTGAAGACAAATGTAGGTTCCTTACAGTCAGAAACAGGGGAATGTATAATAGGGGACAAAGAAATGGCTGAGCAAATAAATACATACTTTGGTTCTGTCTTCACAAATGAAGCCACAAATCAGATACCAGAAATGTTGGGGAACGCAGGATTTAGTGAGAGGGAGGAACTGAAGGAGATCAATATTAGTAGAGAAATGGTGTTGGGAAATTGCTGGGATTGAAGGCTGATAAATCCCCAGGGACTAATAATCTGCATCCCAAAGTACTTAAAGAAGTGGCTCCAGAAATAGTGGAAGCATTGGTGGTCATCTTCCAGGATTCTATAGACTCTGGAACAGTTCCTGCAGATTGGAGGGTGGCTTATGTAACTCCACAATTTAAAAAGCAAGTTAGAGAGAAAACAGGGAATTATAGACCAGTAAGCCTGACATCAGCCAAATTCCAGAATCCATGATCAAAGATTTTATAGCAAAGCATTAAGAAACCAGTGGCAGGATCGGACAGTGTCAGCATGGATTTATGAAGGAGAAATCATGCTTGACAAATCTACTGGAATTCTTCGAGAGTGTAACGTGGTAGAGTTGACGATGGGGCCGCCAGTGGATGTGGTATATTTAGGCTTTTCAGATGGCTTTTGACAAAGTCCCACATAAGAGATTAGCGTGTAAAATTAAAGCACATGGATTAGG